>NC_040883.2:2515472-2549632 GCF_900634795.4 Betta splendens | reverse complement strand
GTGTTGGAGGAGTCGCTGAGCTGCAGATGATCCTCACTTATTCCAGACAAGGAAGCTTTCTCAATCTCTACTATTATTGTGGACTCTTTGCATATGACATTTGTTTTAACTGTAGAATAAGAGTTTTACCATCATATCATGTAGATTTATCAAAGTAAACATAATTACAGGCAAAGTTTAATTAGTAAATGTTAGAATGAAGGTTGGCCTTTAACTCACTCTCTCTCTTCTTGACACCCACCAGGACACATCTCATCTCCGACTGATAGACGCGAGACCTGAAAAGCATTGATGAACGTAGGTATAGAAATTAATTCTGAAAATCCAGATGGCAACAATCATCTGACCTGATGAGCTGTGAACGATTAATTTTAACACATGCAGAGTCAGAAAGCCAAAGTTTACCCGGCCACAGATTCCACAGCAAAGCAGACTGGGTACTGGTCATCAACCTCATCTGGGGTTGGCGTCCACCTTATGATGAACTCACGTGTGGTCTTGTGCTTATGGATATTGCGTGGCCCACTAATGATGAGGTTATTTATTCTGCATGAAAACAAACATCAAATCAAAGCATCATTCAGAATGTTCCTTTACTTGCTAAAGGCTGACACTTTTGCCTGAATGATTTTTCTTGGTTCTTGCTTACTCTGAGTTTGAGGCTTTTGCTTTGACTCTGATCTCCAGCTCTCTGCCTACCACTGCTTGGATGAATGCTCCATTCTCAGGTGTAGGGTCCACAAGTTGTGGCAAGTAGTCTCCCTCCTGACACGATGGAGCAGGATCGTCAACTGAAAAACCGGCGTGAAAAACCAGACTAAAGTTTAAATTATAACCACAATATGCACGAAGAAGCCCAACATTGTCTGTGTCAGAAGAACTTACCAAGTATGAAAACATTTAAAGGCATTTCACAGAGACTGGGAATGTTTGGATGCAATGTTGTAGTGCTGATGTATGATGTGAAAGATAAACTCGTCATCTCTTCCACTGTAGTGGTAATAGTAGGTTCTGTTTTGGGCAGTTCTGTTGTAGTGATGGTCATTGTGGGTACCACAGGGGTGGCCGTGGGTTCCGTCGTCTGCTCCGTCGTGGGTTGGTATGTTGTGGAGGCCGTGGGTTCCGTCGTTATGGTGGTGGTGGTCGTGGGTTCCGTCGCCTGCGTCGTGGGTTCCGTCGCCTGCGTCGTGGGTTCCGTCGCCTGCGTCGTGGGTTCCGTCGCCTGCGTCGTGGGTTCCGTCGCCTGCGTCGTGGGTTCCGTCGCCTGCGTCGTGGGTTCGTTTGTTGTGGTCGTGGGTTCCGTCGCCTGCGTCGTGGGTTCGTTTGTTGTGGTCGTGGGTTCCGTCGCCTGCGTCGTGGGTTCGTTTGTTGTGGTCGTGGGTTCCGTCGCCTGCGTCGTGGGTTCGTTTGTTGTGGTTGTGGGTTCCGTCGCCTGCGTCGTGGGTTCGTTTGTTGTTGTGGGTTCGTTTGTTGTGGTTGTGGGTTCCGTCGCCTGCGTCGTGGGTTCGTTTGTTGTGGTGGTGGTGGTGGTCGTGGGTTCCGGCATCTGCGTCGTGGGTTCGTTTGTTGTGGTGGTGGTGGTCGTGGGTTCCGGCATCTGCGTCGTGGGTTTGTTTGTTGTGGTGGTGGTGGTCGTGGGTTCCGGCATCTGCGTCGTGGGTTCGTTTGTTGTGGTGGTGGTGGTCCTGGGTTCCGGCATCTGCGTCGTGGGTTCGTTTGTTGTGGTGGTCGTGGGTTCCGTCGCCTGCGTCGTGGGTTCGTTTGTTGTGGTGGTCGTGGGTTCCGTCGCCTGCGTCGTGGGTTCGTTTGGTGTGGTGGTGGTCGTGGGTTCCGTCGCCTGCGTCGTGGGTTCGTTTGTTGTGGTGGTGGTGGTCGTGGGTTCCGTCGCCTGCGTCGTGGGTTCGTTTGTTGTGGTGGTGGTCGTGGGTTCCGTCGCCTGCGTCGTGGGTTCGTTTGTTGTGGTGGTGGTGGTGGTGGTGGTCGTGGGTTCCGTCGCCTGCGTCGTGGGTTCGTTTGTTGTGGTGGTGGTGGTGGTCGTGGGTTCCGTCGCCTGCGTCGTGGGTTCGTTTGTTGTGGTGGTGGTCGTGGGTTCCGTCGCCTGCGTCGTGGGTTCGTTTGTTGTGGTGGTGGTCGTGGGTTCCGGCGTCTGCGTCGTGGGTTCGTTTGTTGTGGTGGTGGTCGTGGGTTCCGCCTGCGTCGTGGGTTCGTTTGTTGTGGTGGTGGTCGTGGGTTCCGGCGCCTGCGTCGTGGGTTCGTTTGTTGTGGTGGTGGTCGTGGGTTCCGGCGCCTGCGTCGTGGGTTCGTTTGTTGTGGTGGTGGTCGTGGGTTCCGGCGTCTGCGTCGTGGGTTCGTTTGTTGTGGTGGTGGTCGTGGGTTCCGTCGCCTGCGTCGTGGGTTCGTTTGTTGAGGTGGTGGTCGTGGGTTCCGGCGTCTGCGTCGTGGGTTCGTTTGTTGAGGTGGTGGTCGTGGGTTCCGGCGTCTGCGTCGTGGGTTCGTTTGTTGTGGTGGTTGTTGGTTCCGTCGCCTGCGTCGTGGGTTCGTTTGTTGTGGTGGTCGTTGGTTCCGTCGCCTGCGTCGTGGGTTCGTTTGTTGTGGTGGTCGTTGGTTCCGTCGCCTGCGTCGTGGGTTCGTTTGTTGTGGTGGTCGTTGGTTCCGTCGCCTGCGTCGTGGGTTCGTTTGTTGTGGTGGTCGTGGGTTCTGTCGCCTGCGTCGTGGGTTCGTTTGTTGTGGTGGTCGTGGGTTCCGTTGTCTGCATCGTGGGTTTGTTTGTTGTGGTGGTTGGCAGCTCCGGCGTCGTGGTGGTCGGCGTCGTGGTCTCAGTCCTTGTAGTGGTCGTCACAGGTTCAATTGTTGTGGGTTTCACTGTCGTGGGCTCAGTTGTTGGAGGTCTCGTTGCCGTGGTCGTCATTGGTGGTGGTTGTTTCATTGACGTTGTCTGTTTTGTTGCCGTGGTCGGTGTTTTTGTTGTAGTTGTGGTCTCAGGTTCAGCTAGTTGTGGGTGATAGTGTGGATGATGGTGTTTTGGTCTGTGTCTGTGTCTAAAATCATGGTAATGTCTTTTCTTTCTCGAGACCAGTGGATCCTTGACCGACTGGGATCCATCTAAATAGGTCAAAGTGATCTGTTGTTTTGGGAAATCCTCCACCACCAGCTTAAATTCATTTTCTTGTCTGGTGCTGTTGACGTAGTGATAGTCTAATGTGCAGGAGTCCTACAAACATGTAGTAGTTACAGTGAGTGACATGCAGCATCAGACAATAAATGAACAGTAGAAAAGATGTGTCAACCAACCTGATCTAAGGTGAAGCCTGGATGACGGCCGTCCTCTCCGTGTTGGACATACCTGCATCGAACCCTGTCACCGTCAGGATCAGAGGAAATCAGCCGGTACCTCCGTGGGCAGTTCTGAGGAACTCTGGAAATCAGACAGCATCATCATTCATCACATTATAAAAAAAGGAAATTTAAAACTATTCATGCAGACTTGTTCCAAAGGCTTTTTTTTGCCTTTGACTTTCAGGCTGTCAGAGGGACGTTCGTCCAGAGATGAGGTAAAATATCAGACTTACCGAAGCAGAGGCAGAACGGCAACTTTTGGTGAGGTGTTTGGTTGATTGGTGTCAGATCTTGTCCCCAGATCCACGTGTGTCAGTAGACTCCAGGGATCATGGGATCCAGATGATGAGCTCCAACAGCAGCCAGACGCCCTGGTGGTTGTGTGGGAAGAACAATCTCAAAGTACAGTTGCCAACAACCTCAACTTTCATCACAACAAATGGTTTATTAACAGCATCATGCTACAAAACCAAATGCCGCTTCAGCACGAACAAGGTTAAATGAATGAGTTGAACATACCTCAGCTGGAAAGGTTGATCCCTCACGGTGGTTGTGGTGACAGTTTCAGTTTCACACCACTCACTGCCGTTTTGTGGAGCTTTCGCGCTCCTGTCGATTACACCTCTCTGAGGTGTGGAGGTAGAGCCACAGTTTCCCTCAGAACAACTCCAGCTGAGGGACTGACAGCTGCTGAAGGTGGCCCTGCTGCGAAAGGTCACCTACAGTGTGTAAATACAGACGTTACATCACTCCACAAACTCTAAGAACGTTCCTGATCTCTTTGAAGATAATGTTGTATATGAAAGTTGCAGGTCTTACAATAACTGATCCGTCAGCGGTTTTTCCTTTGTAGGTGAAAATCGAGCTTCCCCCAAAGAAATTCTGTGCAGACGCCATCGAGACCAGGAGCAGCTGAAGCAGAAGCACCAGTGTGGAAGCCATGATGCGCAGACGGTCTGCGTTTCTGGTCTGCACATCCACCGGCAGCGTTTATATGGTCAACCCCCCAAAGTTGTCGCTAGGACGTTTGCTACTACAGGCACTAAAGCAAAGAAGCCATTGTGAGAAGATTAGAAATTTCCTGAAATCTGGTAAGTTTCTGCTGCTTAACCATAGTTATTTTAAATGACATCGAATGTCCTAGCGATGGAACCTTATGTGGAAGCAAATTATGCTTTGGTGAAATACAAATCATGACCCACTCACTAACACTTATGTCAACCAAATCTACTTCTGCAGGTTCTCCTTGACCTTGGAGCTGCAGGTTTCCAGTGGGCAGGTGCTGCATCTACCAATCAGAATTGTTTTTACAATCCATAAATGCTGTAGATATGCACACCACATGCTCTTTTTAGATTTTAAATGTATTCGAGTGCCTTGTTTTTTTCTTGCACAGTTATTAAATGTTCTGTCTGCATTTTCCCATCTTGGGATTAATAAAGTCTTATCTTATTTCTTATCAATCCGCAGTTAAGTGTGCTGCTCAGTGGGATTTGTTGGCTTTTATCTGAAGGTCTAACCACATGTATTGAAGGAACAGTAATTTTAAGAGTTTTTAAAAAAAATTATGTTGCATGCATCTCTTTTTATAAAGCGCAGCAGGACGGTTGTAAAGGCTGTTTCAACAGTACAACAAAATATGAGTTTTGACTGATTTAACGAGGGCTTTACCTGCTTCTGGTGTGATTTCCTCTGGGAAGAGGAAGATCCTCAGGCAGGAAGTTGCCTATATACCATGGGTGTGGCAAATGGTCGGAACCAACTCTTAGAACTCACGGGGGAAGATCAGAACGGCTGTGAAACACCATGTGTCTGGGTTTAACACCAAACACACAGAATTAATTTAGTTGAACAGTTACACAACAACAAACTTATCTCTAAATTGTGGAGCTGCTTGAGCTGCTTGAGCCCCTTGACAAGAAAGATTGTTTGCACTGACAATTATGAGATGATGATGAACAGTGAAATTATTTTGGTAAGTGATTCATCTAAATTATAATAGTACAAGAAGTGTTAGTTATTCTAAAGGAGATGAATATTTATGCAATTAATTCTTTTATGTCTGACCTTGTTCTTTTGCCAGATGACTTTGTTCTCCAGGAAGCAATTTAAATCCCAGGTAGTTACAAAAATGGGTATACACATTAAGCTTTGTCATTATAAATACACTAATAAGCTATTGCCTCATTTTACTACTGTAGATATACATGTACATGTAGTTTTTATTTATTTATTATTTATTAGAAACAGGTTTTGATTGCGCAGTTAGCAATTAGCCAGTGGCATGTGTCGCGCTCCATGTTGTTTTAAGTGAGATCCAGTCACTGTAGAACAGGAGGCCTTCAACTGTGACTGTGTCATGTGGCTGAGAGGGGCAGATGTAGAGTGGATTGTCTGGGAGACGAGTGGTTTGTTATTAAGGACTTACTGACAAAAGTCTCACAATGATGTCTAAATAATTCAAGTTACGCTCAAGGTTGGTCCAGTTTCAAAAGTTCTATATCTACAGAGAAAGACCAAAATCAGAGTCCACATTCTATAATTAAGAATAATACAAGGTCCAGTTTCAACAGATCATCCAAGTGTAGCAAAGAATCAAAGTCCAGAACATTCAAAATATTCTTGATGAGAGAAGCAGAGATTTTTTTGCTGCCAACAGTTTTTTTATCTCTTCTTGAAACTATTATTTAAATCAATTATTGCAAGTTAATGAATGAATCAATTAACTTGCGCAATTTCAACCTCCTGTAAATCAAAACTTGTCAAACTTGCCAAGGTTTGTTACATAAAACATTCAAGTCATTAAAGAAGCTCATGCTTCACAGGTTAATTAAAGGCGGGACCAGTGTGCAGCTTAGAGATGAGTCATTGTGTTGTTGTGTTGCGATTAAACTCAGGAGGAGAGAAGGAACTTAGTCTGAAGTCAGGCAATAAAATCTTTGTACAATACATCTGCATCTGATGCATGTTTTATTTTGCTTCTTTATTTTTATTTGGTGAAAGACAAATCATGTCGCACTCACTAACAGTTCATATGTTATATATCATCTTACTGCAGTAACTCGACATAAACACAGAATTTTAAGTGGTATTTAATCTTTGAACAGGGACATTCACCAAACACATACAGACAATATCAATTTAAATATAGTTTTAAAAGAATCAACAAAACAGCGTTTATAAGCTGCACGCTCATTCATCTTTGTAAACCAGTGCATGTCTAGTGGTAGAACAGCAAATTGCAAGGAATCAGATCTAAACTAAACTAAACTAAACTAAAACTAAAATCCTGAGCTTTAACAGAAGTTGTACAACATTGTAAATACAAAAAGGACAAAAAGGCAAACTCCTGATGAGCTGATAAGCTCTGATGTGAATTCTGCTTCTGCTACATGTATGCATATGATAATACAGATCATATTTTTACTAAATGCTAAAAGTGGTCTCTCATTTAACTGGCAGCCAATATACAGTAGCATAGTGGCAGATCTGATGCGGTGGAGGTGTACCTAATAAATTGGCCACTGAGATTTAACTAGAATTTAACATTAAATGTCTGTGTGTGGCCACTTGGTGGCGCAATCTAAACAAGAAATGAGCAGTTTCTGCCTTGCTCTTTGTCTGTCATAATAAATGTCTTCATTAACATAGTGTATTCTGCAGAGGAAATACATCAGTCGAGGTCAAATGTTAAAGGCAAACCTCAAAACACGACACCTGAGTGCAGAATATTAAATCAATAATAAAACATTTTACCAGTCAGGTTCATTGTAAATGGCCTATTGCTGTGACTGGTTGTGTGTCTGTGTCTCAGTACAATCTGTGGGTTTCTGATAATGGCTTGTTCACTCTTTCATCTCCACATGTTCTTCTTAAAGCAGAAAAAGCAAGGCCACAACATAATCATACATCGCCTCGTGGCCCTGAGTCAGACTGGTGGTCCGTCCAGGGTGTGGACTCCAGCCGGACACAGTCATTCAGACGATGAGTTGGATTGGAACAAGGTAATGAGATTTAGCTCATTAAACTAAAGTTCATTAAAGCTCAAGAGCACAACAAAACACCCACAACACTTGTTAATCATCATTTATTATAGTGCCTTGATAATTAAATATTTATTTTCCTGTAATTTGCACGTCCAGTGATTTGATGATTTGACTATTGAATATATTTATCCGTTAGGCTAAAATGTAACATATGATTATACTGTATGTTATGTTGTTAATAGTCATTTTAAAAAGCTCCTTTTATTATACGTTTTGCAAACTAAGACGCTTTTCTAAAGCACTGGTTGCTTTTTCACACCTTTTTTCTTTCTAGACCTATACTTTAATGCCAATCCTTGCTGTGTGCCTGACCCAACATGGAAACATTTTACAGTATCACAAACCAAAAGACAATGGCATTAAAAACATCCTGCAAAACTAGACGGGAGGAACGAAGAAAAGGCTTTAAACTGGTTTGTCAAGGCTGAGGTTGTGTCTGGTTCCTCCACAGACCAGGCAACAAACAGCACAGAAACCAACCAAACACAGCTCACATTTAGCTTCTGTCTTGAGTTACAAACCAACAATAAGTATTCAGCAATATTGTTCTAACTTGGATTTTAGAGAAAGACAAAATAAGGACACATGTGGGAACAAGTGTGTTCACTGTTCCTTCGGTTTAAAACCAGACTGGGGTTCGACGTACATATAACTGAGACTAGTAAAGCTTAGTCAGCGTCTTCAGCATGCGGTATAAGAGCATTCTGGTCTTCTGCTTTTCTCTTCCTGCTGAAGTGACGGATGACCACAGCCAAGACCACCACTGAAATCAGGAAGGCGCTGCCGAAGGCTGCGGTGCTGATGTTGGTGTTAAGGATGTCCTTGATTGGCCAACCTCCCTCTCTGGAGTTTGTGTCTGGAGGAGAAGCTGAGACTTGACTCGCTGCTGGAGGATTCACTGAAACAGACAACGACAGCAGTAGAGATGTCTTAGTGTGAAAGAAGAAGAAGAGAGGAAAACAAAGAGCATAGATTAACCTGATGTGTCACTGCTTTTCATCAGCACACGTTTATCATCAACATCAGTCTTTCCAGCGAAGCGCAAAGGACCCTGGGTAATACTGTGTGGAGCCGTCTCCCTGCTCAGAGCTCTCCTCCGTCTGCGGGATGGTTTATTTAAACAGCCCTGAGCACATCTGGAGAAGGGATTCCCAGTCTCGCACAGGATGACGGAGCAGGTGATGTACACCTGTAGAATGAAGGATTAGTTCAGAAGAATTCGCGGTGTCCAGCTATGAATCCAGGTTATGTTTGGTGCGCTTTTATATTTGGTTCTTATGACCTGATCATAGTTTCCTGTGAACTTGAAGGTTTCAACCCCGAAGTTGAACACAGTTTGGTTAGATGGGTAGATTTTGAGAGTTTCATCTTGAATACATCTGTTAGAATAAAGTGGAAAGTGTTACACAAGCGTGATAACTTCAGCTATTTTTCTGAATGATGGTTCTCGTGTAAAAGCTAAGTATAAAACGCCCAGAGAGCTTCCACGCACCCGTTGCTGATGAGGTCGTAGTAGAGGGGGTTGTCGGGGTTGTCATCAGGAGTGGCTTTACATGACTCAACGAACAGGGTCACGCTTGGCAGCTCTGACCGAGCCTGGATCCCCATGTAGGTGGTCTGCAGCAGCCTGACCTCCACCGGGTAAGCAGTGGGCGCCACCCTCGCCGTGAAGTTAGCATCCAGGAAGATGTCAAAGGTGTAACCGAAGCTGCCGAAGCTGGACTCGGTGAAGATGTAGTCAGAGTCTTGGAGGTTGTAATAGCTGGAGATGGTGACGGTTTTGGGGAACTGGCAGGAAAAGCTGATCTTAACCGTCTTCCTGCGGGTTATGACTGCGTTGGGCAGCTCGAAGGAGTTGATCTCATTCAGAAAAGCGATAAAGTCGCCTTTTTCCTGTATTTACGTAAAACAGGTGAAGGCCAAACATCAGTAATTTTGGCTTAATGACACAATAACTTTGTTCATTGTTTCCTTATACCTCGTCTCCCCTATGGGCAGAGACGTTTCATCACTTACATTTCTGTTATGATGAAAATGTAAATGCTTTTTCCCGCACCTCAAGTCTCGTGCCACAGGTGCTGAATGACATGGTGCCCATGATGTGAGTGCCGTTGGACGTGAGCGAGCACGAAGGATCTTTCAGCTTGAGATAATTGACGTCGATGCCAGGCATGGAAGCTATGTCAAGAACCACTGTCATCTTGTTGGGTGAGCACAGAACAATGGCTTTTCCTGTAAAGCACAAAATGCTACAGGGTCAGAGTGTTTTTAAAAGCCAAGCGTTCAACAATTAAAACAGAAGATTGTTAAGGTAAGAATCAGTAGTAAACAGAAAACAGACAGTGTGTGTGAAAATACACATCACTGTTAATATAGAAGAACAAATAAATATACAAACCTGAAATTACTGAGGCTTGGGTTACCACGACAACAACACATCTCATCTCTGATTGGCTAAATGACAAAATCTGTGTCAGCTTATCAACATACTGTAAAGTAGCAAGTATGAAAGTCTAACATACAGAACATAGATGAAAACTCACGTTTCATTTGTCTCTGCAGTGAAGCAGAGTGGAACAACTCTGTGCAGGTCACCGGGCCGTGGAGTCCAACTTAGAGTGACGTCGGCTTTCCCGTTCGGACCGTCTGAGAACGCTTTGGTCACGTTCTGAGGTCCGCTCACCTGGAAGTCGTTGATGCTTTACGAAAATGGAGGCAGAGAGAGAACTGTGCAATCCTGGTCCTCATTTAACACAGACATTGTTATGAAATGAAGTTACATTACATTGAATGACCAGCCTGGGCTTCAGCGAAAAGCTGGAACCTTGTATCCACAGTGGCGTGAAGAACCTCCCCATGTGATGGGGTGCTGGACAGGAACACGGGCTGCACATGACCGGGTTCACAGTTTGGGATTGGAGGGAGGACTGGAACAGAGCCAGGATGCATCAGTCGGATCAGTGAAAGACCACCTGCATTCTAGTTTCTACTGAGGCCGCCTTGTTTCGTCAGGTTAATAGTTCTTCCCTCTCCCATCAAGTTTCTCAGTTCATAGAATGTGCTACTCACTCTCTAATGAAAACTGCAGCTTGACTTTGCAGAGAGGAGTGTTCAAGTTGAAGGCCTCCCGGAGCACTGACGTCCCATCTGAGTAGGTCAAAGTGATGTTTTGGGTGGTGAAGTCCTTCAGCATCAGCTCAAACACATGAACACCGGTGTGAACTTGACCCGTCCTTGTCAGCGTGCACTCGGTCTAAGTTAAAAGATGATGATTCAATTAAAAATGTACAAGTTAACTGCTAATGATCTATGAGTCCCCAAAGACAGACAACAAGGCTGCAAACACACAGCAGTCACCATGTCACCATGCAAAGTCACCATGCAAAATCAAATTCAGCTTCTGCTATGGATTTACCTCATCCAGGGAAAGGTTTGAGGGAACAGGGGCGCCTGGGCTGAAGAAGCATCTCACAAGATCTCCATCCGGATCATGGGCCAGAAGACGGATATTTGAAAAGCAGTTCTGAGGCACCCTGCACGAAAAAAATTTCAGCTCAAAATGATTTGAAGAGAAAATGTGCATCTGTGCAACATTTTTACCATTGAAAAGCAAAACAAATGCCTTCTTCATCTATTGTCTCATGATCTATTACAGACGTGCTTTGAAATTTCCACGTTCCAAAGTTTGTACCTTAGAGAGGACACTGTCGTTGTCACGGGGCAGCTATTAAGAGTGTGTGTGTCCGATCGGGTTCCCAGGTCCAGCTCTGCAGAAGTGGTCCAGTTTGTTGTTCCTTCGACGTTAGACTGCCAGCAGCAGCCAGAGTCCCTGAACCGGAGGATGAACATGTGATGACTAACACATATGTTCATATTCAGTCCCACTCGCATCTATCTGTCACCTGAGACCAAACAGAAACTAAAAAACTATTACAGTGTGATGTTGCAGGTGTATTTGATCTATAAATATTCAACTCTGCAGTACAGTACCTCTGTAGTTCTGTTATTGCTCTATTCTAGATCTATTCTAGATTTAATCTATATAGATCTGTGTTTCCTCCTAAGGGATCATAAATGCATTAGTGTATCATTCTACATCATATCAGGTTTGTTTTTAAAAATTTTTAAATTTGACCCTTTTGACCTATTACTCAGGTTCCAGTCATGGGCCATGCTTTGGTTTGCCGTGGTGTTGTCTTACCGCAGGGAGACGGACGTGTTACTGGATGGGATGGTTACCGTTGTGCTTCCTTCAGACTGGCACCACCTGCCTTGGCCTGTGTTGTCCATGTCTGTTTCAAAGCTGCTGGACTGAACAAAGCTCGAGCACAGCCCACTCTCACACGTGAAGGAAGACTGATGTTGACAGTTGCTCCTGCTGTTCTGTCTGTGATAAAAGGTCACCTAGGTTTTTGGAAAATAGAACTTTTTATACAGCATTAAAAGAAATGAGTCTATTCAAATAAAAATGTGGCAAAGAATAAAACATGCTTGTTAAATCACTCTAGATCTTTTTGTCATAAAAAACGTCACATGTCCTTAACACTTGCTGCATGGCTGTATTGTTATTTTTATCAAATAGTATATAAACGTAAAAACATAATAAAAATGTAGTGATAGAAATTATGTACCTGAAAATTCCCATCACTCTTCTTCTGTGGTGCCATAAAACTGATACTGTCCCCATAAAAGCTGAGAGCTGACGCAGTCCCCAGTAATGAGAACAGCAGCAGAAGGAATGTTCCTTCCTCCATGGCGTCGCACAAAATCTGTCTGTGGACAAATGTGTTGAATCACTTTCGGTATTGAAGGTCTGAGAGGCGTTTCCATTGGAATACACCATACTGGACAAACCAGATCTGCACTGAACACTGCAGCCATGTTTAAGGTAACCCACTAGAGTATTTATCAACTTAGAAGACGATATAAACCTGTCCTTAAACAAGAAGCTCACTAATTTCATTAGTGACAATTGAATATGCTTTGTAAAAAGTAAAAAAAGTATATATATATATATACACACACACACGCACGCACGCACGCACACACATATATATATAGATCCATAAGTACATCAAGGATAAGGCCCCGACAGATGACGTGCTGAGTGAATGTCTCAGGCAGTGGAGAACAGAGGATGAGATGCTGGAAGAGGGACCATCATGGGAGGACAAGCCCTTGCACGGGATGTACCACCGGAACATAACTGAAGTGGTTGATCTCAACAAATCCTACCAATGGCTTGAAAGGGCTGGGCTGAAGGACAGCACAGAGGCACTCATCCTGGCTGCACAGGAGCAGGCCCTGAGCACCAGAGCCATAGAGGCCCAGATCTACCACACCAGACAAGACCCAAGGTGTAGACTGTGCAAAGAGGCCCCAGAGACGGTCCAGCACATAACTGCAGGGTGTAAGATGCTGGCAGGGAAAGCATACATGGAACGCCATAACCAAGTGGCTGGCATAGTATACAGGAACATCTGCGCGGAGTATGGACTGGAAACCCCAAGGTCAAAGTGGGAAACACCTCCCAAGGTGGTAGAGAACGAGCGAGCCAAGATCCTGTGGGACTTCCAGATCCAGACTGACAGAATGGTAATGGCGAACCAACCAGACATTGTGGTGGTGGATAAAGAGCAGAGGAAAGCCGTGGTGGTGGATGTGGCAATACCAAGCGATGGCAACATCAGGAAAAAGGAACATGAGAAACTAGAGAAATACCAAGGGCTCAGAGAAGAATTGGAGAAGGCTTGGAAGGTGAAGGCCACAGTGGTGCCTGTGGTGATCGGAGCACTGGGGGCTGTGACCCCCAAACTGGAGGAGTGGCTACAACAGATCCCTGGAAAAACATCCGACATCTCAGTCCAGAAAAGTGCAGTCCTAGGAACAGCAAGGATACTGCGCAGAACCCTCAAGCTCCCTGGCCTCTGGTAGAGGACCCGAGCTTGGAAAAAGTGGATGAGACCACCCGCGGAGGGTGAGAATAGAGTGGTGGTATATATTTACATAATAAATATAACTTTCATATTATTCTATTATTGTTATTTATTATATAAAGTATACCTAATATAATATTAGTTTATGTTGTATATGCATAAGCCTCATCATGTTTATTACCAGCATTTTGTCTGCCTCTAACAAAAATCGCTTTCACTAGATTTGGGGCACCTGGCGATCCGTAGTGACGTCATCTTCTGGCTATAGTCAGTGGGTTAAGATGGCTACGGAACCAAATAAGACTGAAATCCTCACAATTTTTAAAAGATTACGCTCTATTCCTACCAACAAGGTAACTGAGTACGACATAACCAGCGTTTGTGTAGCATTGTTTGATGTACGTGTGTCGATTTGTTGTATGTGTCCGTTTGGAAGCGGTCGCCTGTAGCGGTCTTTTAACACGTAGCGTTAGCTGGGCCCAGCTAGCTAGCTAGCTAGCTCAACGGTGGTAGCCGGTAAATCTGGGAAACGTAAAGGCCACGTATACAGTTTGTATTTACCGAGGACGCTAAGTACGTAGCGACACAGTTTTAGGGTGAGAAGACGTAAGTGATTTGATTAGTTATGCCAAGTCGCAGAGGTAACACCGCCCACCGTTTACTTAGAAATAGTAACGTTTAAATTCCACTTGATCTTTGAACTATACGTCGCTAACGCTAGCAACGTTTAAGGTTCACATGACGTTACTTGGCGTTGTTTATTGTCTGTCAGAGACAGGGGCTGTTTTATGTTACGCCACTTTCAATTATGGAGTCGTTTCTAGTTAAACCGCCGTGCACTAAAACGTGTGAAGGGTTTCCGCTGTCCTGTTACTCGCTGCAGGCCCAGACGTGACGTGGATACAGTGTGTGTTATGACACCTTGCGTTTTCATCATAACCATGTATATAAAAATATGAATGGACATGCGCTACTATTTATATGTAATGTCTCTAAACGGCTATTCATTTTACCCATTCTATTATTATAGCCTTTTTATCCCTTCAGAAGTGGCCTGTGTTTAGTACAGTGGCTTCTAAACTGGGAAGTGCAGACATAAATATAGGAAAATACCTGACATTTTGCCTTTAACCAAAAATGAAAACCATAGTGAATCCAGAACAACATAATTTTGTAACAATCAGTCACTATAATTCAAAATCAGAAGTTTTATTTTTAAGTCGTGAGTTTCACTTGATTTTTAGGTGTCTATTAAAATATCACAGTGTGAGTGCACAAGGGTTTGTAATTAAATTGAACGTTAGGTGCGTTGTTCATATAAAAGCTTGTGTTCACACTTTCGTCCCTCAAAGTTGCCCAGTCAACAATACACACGTGCTTTTTTTCAGGTATGCTTTGACTGTGCCGCAAAAAATCCCAGCTGGGCAAGTATTTCATATGGCGTGTTCTTGTGCATCGACTGCTCTGGAATCCACCGCTCTCTGGGAGTACACCTCAGCTTCATTAGGTACTCTAAAAATGATCAGTGTTGGCATAATGATGCTACATCTTTGGCAGTTTTAATAAACACAGTTCTGACCTTAAATTTCCCTTCAGATCTACGGAGTTAGACTCCAACTGGAACTGGTTTCAGCTCAGATGTATGCAAGTTGGAGGCAATGCCAATGCAGTAAGTCATACCAACTGTGAACCTAGGCCCAAATTAAAATGGATTAAGAACCAGGTTTAGAAAATTAGAAGTGAATGCTGTATATTCTTTTCAGTAAAATCACCTAAAGGGCCTACTTGGGATGTGATGCAATAATTGAGTTTCTCTCCACAGACGGCTTTTTTCCGCCAACATGGCTGCTCCACTAATGACACCAATGCTAAGTATAATAGCCGCGCAGCCCAGATGTACAGGGAGAAGATTCGGCAGCAAGCAAACGTTGCATTGTCTAAATATGGCACCGATGTGAGTAGAACAGTTTGGGGAATCAACATGTCATTAAACTAAACCACAACACATTTTAATTCTAACTTGAACCCTCTAGGCCACATTGTTTAAAGCTTTCAGTTTTTACCTAAAATTATAAGCTATAAATTGATTTACGTAAGACTGCTTCCATCTGATAAGATTGGGGAGATGCTCAAATGTATTATCAGTAGAAAATATCATGGTATCTTCTTTTCCCATTTTCATCTCTTAACAAAATTCCTTTAACGTATGTTTAACATTTGCTGTCATTGTAGCTATGGATCGACTCTTCTGCAGGAAGCACCCCCTCAGTTTCTGAGAAGAAAGACGCAGACTTTTTTGCTGAGCATACACTGGTTTGTTTTTTTGCTGTCTTATTACTATTATAACACCATATTAATATTTAATTTCAATTTAGAGGCAAGAAATTATTGTTACTATAGAGGTATAATTGAAGAGTTTTAAATTGGTACTTATGTACTTAATTGAAAAAGTATGACTGAAGTTATTGTCCCATTCTATACTTTTAGCTTGCTAACGAGTGGAGCGTGGTGTTGCCTTCTGAGCCACAACAGAATGGAGCCACTGTCACACCACAGCTGACGGATGTAACTCCCAAAATCCAGGATGACAGCCGTTAGTAAACATACCACATTTTGGAAAACAATATATGCTGGACATGACTGTTTATATTACTAAAAGTGTGAAGTTGAGAAATCAAGACATTACTAGCAGGAATGGAAGAAACACGGATTATAGAGCTGAGCTCAAGCTGCTATTTGTCTGTCTTTGTAGAGCCAGAGGACGGACCCAGCATCGATGGTCTTAGCACATCACCCAAAGCCTCCATTGGTGAGTCTTAGCTTGACACAAACTTTGCGCCGACAACAGACTTTTTCTAGATTCATATTTTTCTGTATCATGATCATTATCTATGTTTTTACACAGTGTTACTTTCTGTCTAAGAACATTCCACGGATATTATTACAGAAGAAAATAAAAATCATTTAATATCTCTATTTTTCTATGTGGCAGCATAATTCTTTTGAGAATGCTTTAGTATGAAATGTAGGGTTCAGTGATTTTATGCACAGAAACAAAACACCTGTTTTGATTCATTTTATAATTCAGCTTCTTCTATATATTGATTTGTGATGGTGATGAGTGGTTTGTCCTGTCCTGTAGAGGACTCCATGCGTTTATCATCACAGGAGGGACAGACCCCCAGAGGTGATTAATGTTGTCGTAGTTGCTTTCTTGTCTGGCTGGTTCATGCCTTGAACGCATGGATGTGTTGCTTGGCTGATATTCACCAGCTGTGTTCAGTTCTTCCTTGTCTGCGTATCACGCAATGAAAACAGCTCAGAGCTGATGAGTTCGAGCTATTCTTAGTGAACACTTGTTGCTTAACCAGTTGCTCTTTGAGGTGAAGCTTGGTATTTTCAGGTTAATGAAGGTTACTCCCCTGGCAGATGGTCCTACACACCTGCAGGTCTGTCTGGACAAGGGTTTTGCTGCTAGCATTTCAGTCCTAATGACTTTGGTGTTGTTAGTAACATTACAGTCAAGTCACATAATTTAAATTTTTTGCTATTTCTGAAAGGGCTGTCTCTCAAAGTCTTGGCTGGTAAAACCTCAACAGACTAACGTCTATGTTGTTAAAGCATGACATCAAATTTCTTGCTATGATCCACTGACTTCTTTGTCATTAACTAAGCATCATACTCACCAGTAGTGAATTTTTTTTGTTGCAGATGTGAAATCTTCTATCATTGGAAAAAAGAAGCCCATGGCTGCAAAAAAAGGGGTGAGTCATATGTTCACCAAATCAGAAGTGCTGTATTTTAGTATCTATAATAAAAAAAATCTATAATTGATGGTTAGAAAGACATGAGACTATTTACATGGAGGAACAAAACATTCGTTTAGATATACAACTATGACATTAAAATTATCAGTGACAAAGTTTTCCTTTTGTGGATGCAGCTTGGAGCAAAGAAAGGTCTTGGTGCCCAGAAGGTGAGCAGCAAAAGTTTCTCTGAGGTGGAGAAACAGGCGCAAGTGGCTGAGAAGCAAAGAGAGGAGCAGGTTGCTGAGGCAAAGAAACACGCTGAAGAGTCTATGTAAGAATAGAACACATTTGTTTGTCTTTATAGTCTGGCAGATCTATAATGCTCCCAAGTTTTTTTGCAGTTATGAACGTGTAACGGTAAACTTTTGTTTGTGTAACTTTGGCTTTTGCAGTGTTGCCTCTATGCGTTTAGCTTACAAAGAACTGGAGATTGACAGGAAGTTGGAAGAAAAGAAACTAAAGAACCTGGAGGGCAAGAAGAGAGAGCAGGCTGAGAGGTTGGGCATGGGCTTTGGAAACAGGAGGTAATGATGTTCGGCACATCAAATTATTTACTTTTATTAGGAACTGTAACTTACAAAGTGTGAGTGTTTGGTCTTTAAATGTGTTTCCTGTTTCAGTACCATTTCTCACTCGGTGATGTCAGAGATGCAGCTGATCGAGCAGGAAAGCCCTGTGGGAGCAAAGTCCTCGAATCGCTCTAAACTAGACATGTTTGATGAGCCAGGTTTCACCTCTGGACCTCCAAAGTATGTGGGCCACCATATTATTTCAGTTAGCTTAATCAATCGCCCCATTCAATTAACAAAGTCTATTGTGTTTTATGCTTAAGGTACAAGGACAACCCGTTTACAGTGGGAGACAGCTTTGGGTCTCGGTGGGATACTGATGGAGGAACTGCCTCCTTTACTGCTTCCTGGACTCTGGAGAAAGAGGACCCCAAAGAGGAGATCACCATCTCTAGTATTCAGCCAACTGGAGAGAGGTACGTGAATGACCCTGCAGTCTTTTTATTTTTTTGGAACTGTAAAGAGCCGTGTTTCTGACTTTTTTTTTTTTAATGCAGGATCCCCAGCAGACGAAAAGCTGAGGCATCAACTCCAGCATCTGAGTCCAGTGAGGCCAGGCAGAAATTCGCTAATGCAAAGGCGATCTCCTCTGACATGTTCTTTGGTCGGGAGAGCAGCGCAGAGGTGAGCAACCTCATCTTAATTTTAATTGATATTTACTTTACTCATGTAAAGTATATGTTTGTACTGTGCTATTTTGGGACTTGTAACACTCTGCTGTTCTGCTTTTATTGTTCTCCCCTCTCAGTATGAAGCCAAGACGAGACTGGAGAGCATGTCTGGAAGCACCTCCATCAGCTCAGCCGATCTGTTTGGAGACGGCAGTGACCACAAAGGTTTGATTAGTTTGTTGGTACTGGAGGAAAAAATTAAACATTGCTATATAGACGAGGAGATAAGATAAGTTTATTGTTTTTTATCGCTTTTGACTCAGACACAATGTGCTTATTAGTGAGATATACTTGTTGCTTGTTAAGTGCTTCAGAGTGTTGTCACACTGGCTCCAACTCCTCTCCTCGTCTCAGGGAGGCCATCAGGCTTTGACAGTGTGCTCCCCTCTGGCCCAGACATCGCACAGTTCAAGCAGGGAGTGAAGACTGTAGCAGGCAAGATGGCTGTCCTCGCTAATGGCGTCATGAATACGATCCAGGTAAAACAGCAGCAGGGTCAGTCTGTGCTTCTGTCTGGTCATGTGGCTCCAGGTTCAGTGTTGTAGTAATAATACTACCGTTGTCTTCTCAGGACCGCTACGGCTCGTACTGAGCAGCCTGAAGAGACTAGGACTAGCCCATGGGATGACTTTGTAACTAACGCCTGTGTAGAGTCAACCAACGTCCTGACTGACACATGCATCTGATGAGAAGGGACAAGGAAAAGACAGGAGGCAGAAGGCTTGCATGAGGATGTCCCTCTCACACACCCCTCCTTTTGGAGACAGTTTTACAGGAGTGAAATGTTTTTCTCTTCTCATTAGCAGACTCTTGAGTTTTATTTTCCTAAAACAAACCATCTTTTTTTAAATCAAGAGTTGTCTTGTAATTACTGTCAAGAATTCTTTGGTCTTAGATTTTCAAAGTGATGTCAGAGTTAATTATATTACTATATTTTATTCCTTATACATAAGTCAAAATGTTGCTTTTTAGTTATAACTTCTTGCTTTTTGTTCTGTTTTTGGGGCAATATTAAAAAAAGGTGCAGTAAATATATTTTCAACTTTTACCGTTAATTTGAACAAGAATCCTCAATGGTTTGCATTCAGTGTTTGATTTACTGCCGCTCACTTACAGTTGAATTTTTTCCATACACAGAAAACTATCTTGACAATTTGTGAGTTTGGATTTGTGCACATCTGTCTGGATGAAAGTGTATAAAAGAAATTATGGTGCATCAAGTATTTTATGTCCAAGCTGCTATGTTTTGAGTCTTGGAGCAAACACAGGGAACACAATTGTCTCAGTGTCACAAAAGTGAGAATAAAGCCCATCAAACTCACTGTAGTTGTACATAATAAGATGCTATACAAGCAAAAAGAATCATTGAAAGTAGCCAGTCTTAACACACATGTTAAATCCCAACTCATCAAAGTGACATGCTGCTGTTAAGTCTTTGTGGAAGTCTGACTATTGTTTCTGCTGGTTGAATGTGGAGTCTGCCTGAAAACACAAGTTTTGTTGGTGCTGCATCTTTCCCACCCAGTAGTTTCACCTTTCTGTCTTCAGTTTACATATAAATTTAGCTTCACATACTTGGAACACTTCATAACAGTTGTGCCACTAGCTTGCGATGACTCAAGGACTTTTCAGTATTCCCCCAACAGCATTTACCTGCAAAATTCCAGCGAAGGCAACATGCTAAATGTGATGGAAACATGAGTACTGTGGTGTGACTGCTCATCAGATAACCTCTCTATCAGATGTCTGATGACCTGGCAGACTTAACATTCAACAATTTATTTGAAGGTGTGACAGATTCTCTGAGATTGGATGCAATATGTCCTAGAGCGACCATGTCTGTGTATGTTCCAACCATCAAACCTTCCAGAAACTAGCAAATATGGACTGAAAGGATGAAACCTTTATTTATTTGTAGGCTACGAAAAAGAAACCTATTCAGTGTGTTAATAAAGATTGAAAACCCTTTGTTTGTGTTCATCTTTCAAACACGCAGACACAAACGAGTTTCGGCTGAATTAATAGCTGTCTTTATTCTTGTTGCTTTATTCTGCTTCCACTTGCTTGTGTGCATGAAAACACAAATGAGTACACTGGAATGTGATCCCTGATGGTTAAACAAAGGAGCAGAGTTTTGTGCTTCTAAGCTGCCGCTGCTGCTCAGGTTTTAGTGCTATGGATAGAATTTATTCCCTGCTGCTACTTCAAACACTGCCAAAGATTTGACACAATTTGACATTTTACGTAACTGCAAAACTTTCAATCAATAACAAATTGCAAAGTAAGACTGCGTTGTTCACAGAGCCCGATCTGTCAATGTCAATTACAACTCTTCACTGTAAAGCAAATGAGAAAAACCTGCTCTGATACTTGAGGCTAAACTCTTTCATTGTGCTCTAAAACTAGAGCTTTGTAGTGTCACGTGTGTTTTCTAATTGCTGGGCATAAAAAAATAACTTATTTTTATATCTGTGAAAGTAGAAAAATCTGAAATGTTGTGACAAAGCTTCTCCAGTGGTAACTTTAACATCTTATCGGATTTGGAGGGAGACGTATCACCAGAGTCTCTGTGGCTGTGCCTGCAGGGACATCCTGATGCTTCCGGTCTTGTTGACCTGCAAACACCTTGGCCACCAGCAGAATTTATCCCCAGTTGTAAAAGTAAATCTTCTGCCAGGTAGGAAGGTAATCCATCAAAGGGCCTAGATAGACAAAACAAACAAAAGGAACTAATAACTACATAATAAACCTGATAAGTCTCATTCTATTTAAATTTGTAAAACATTTTCCAATCAAATACTCAAACTATACTATAAATTATTAAACCTGTTTGATGGATCTTTATAGTTATTGAAAACCGGGGATAAAGCTCATTCAGTGTGTGGAGGTTCTGGGTGAGTACTTACGTGCAACAAGCCCTATTCCTGGAACATGATCAGCGAGAAGTCTGAGCAGGAAAAGAATCTTTTCCCTGCAGGTTGAGAAACATGATCACAGCTTTTATACACATTCACACACACTGCATCAAACTCAGTGATTTAAGTTCAAAGTTTTATTTGAAGTAAAAAACCTAACAGGTATTGACGTAGTGACAGGATGTTAATCCTTGCATCAACATTTCTTAAGTTCTTTATTATAATCTAAACCTGTAAAAAGTGACTAGTAACATTTTATGAACTGTTAAATCTACGCTGAGCAGACATTCAGAAGTACTTACTCTGAGTATCGGTCATAGAAGGGCGAGCGCAGTAGGTAGTAGAGCAAAACAAAAGCTCTTCTTCTCATCTCGGCCCTTTCCCATCGATTTTTTAATTTTTTGTCGTGGAGCACTGCAAAACTAAAATAAAAGAAAGAAAAACAAAATAACTGGTAAATTCACTTAATTGTTTTATCCTTTAAAATGTCTCCTACTGTGAGTTTGCACCAAAACAAATAATGAGATTCTATGTTCATATATGTTTTTAGGCTCCTAATGCTTTCAAACTGCTGAATCTTTGTTGTGCTGTATATTTTTGGTTGAGTGGCCACTGTGTGATCCTGCCACACACACACACACACACACACACACACACACACACACACACACACACACACACACACACACACACACACAACCTCCCAAATCATAACTCCTCCTGAACCAGTCTGGGGCCAAATCCTAACCGGCAGAACTTTACCTTGAAAGTTCAAGGATTCCAGAGATGAGCCATGGCTTCCAAGACTGTTTTCCACACAGTCCCATGGAAAATACTGCAGTTAGGATGGACTGCTTTAAGGAAAAACGCATACGGTTCACATTCTGAGAACTCTAGCAGCGTCTCAAAGAAAATGCCCTCATTGGTCAGTTAGTGAACTAATTTTTACACAAAATTCCTTTTCTACATGCTAACACACAGTTTCACCTTGCAGTAGTCTGCCACCTACAGTCGAGTGCCAGTCAAGACAGACAACTTCAATTTACATATAAATAGTTAATAGGTATTTTCTGCTTGAGGCAGACAGATGTGCTCTATATTTCTATGTAAAGGATACAGTGTACAAGAGGTCGTCCAATGTACAAAGACTCAGCGATAGTCTCCTGCAGGCTCAGCGGGGTTGGTTTACTTTGGAGCTCCTCCCTCAAGTTGCTCCTTTTCTGTGTCTGACTTGGTGCTCCCCACTGTCGGGGGTTCAGGGCTTGGCCTGTTGGGATGTGCCACTTAAAGCAAATACTACATTTAAATCTTATTCAACTGTTGCAACTACAACCAAAACACCTTACCACTGCTCAGTGGTCTAATAACGCGTCCTGTTCTCTGGCCCACGAAAAAGGTTTCATCCTGCTGTTCCCCATTACCGTCATCTACGGGGAAGAAAATGTATATAACTGACTCTTTATACAAACACTGTGCAAAAGCTGAAAAATGTCCAACAGTAATAACGCCTACATACATATTGTTTCACAATAATTCACTTTACATTACTGTTTAAGTGTAAAATTGGTTCAACATTCAGAGTAAAAATAAACTCTACAGAACAACCTTAAAGCTGAATGCTCAATTAGAGGCGCTAAGCTAAACCATAACAATGACAAACTGCCATGATTTATTGACACGAGGCACAAACTAAGCATCATAACTATTCAACTGACCTTCTAGAAATTCTGCACCTCTGTCAAGTGGGATTATGGGAGGCGACGTCTGGATGCCGGATTTGTACCACAGAAGAAGCAGGATGCGAAAGATTGCTCTGGAAATAAACAGGTGCAGAACATGTGTTCAGGAAATCTCATAGTGCCACATGATGTGGGTGACATTTGCATTAAGCAATTTAAATTAAACTGTAGACTTTTCAGTGTTATTAAACATTTTATGATAAAGTCATAAGAAGACGAAACTGTACTTAAATATCTGAATAAGTCCGATCACTATCCAACGGCCAACTTCACCCCACAGCTTGCAGGCTCCCATCTCCAAGAAAACTTCCACATGCTCCAACACAGAGAGCCAGTTCAGCAGTCTCTGCTGAGAGATAGACTGAACAAACCCATACAAAGCAGAAGTATGAGCACTTTCACTATATACATAATGATGTATCAAACTTAAACCAACCTACTTCTGAAGGTTGACTGTTCACATTTAACTAAATTTCTGGGATGTGGGAAATGTTTGTTGCATTACAGATTGATATCATTACAGTAGTACATGAATCGATGTGACACTCCACTAAAATAAAACAAAAAGAAAAAAAGCTATTTTAGTCAAGTTATCCTTTTATTCTTAATTTCTGAGTCTGGCATTATTATTTCATATAGACATCCTACAGCCTTTGTGAAAACTCTGCTCACCACAGGAATGGTACATCTGAGTCCTTTCCGCAGAATGCTGTCATTGAACAGCACTAGAAGATTGGAGGCAGAATACACTGAAAATAACACAAAGGCAGATGGGTTTAATACACACTAAATACAAACCAATAATGTAGATAGGGACTATAAATTAAAATGACTCTTTTGTTAAACATTTACATTATATTCATATAAGGCTATTTGAACATAAATCATTAAATAAGATCAAACTTGTGTAAAACAAATCTAAAACTGCAGCTGCATTGACTTTTGACCTTTACTTACCTAGCTCCGAAATTTCATGTGAATCTGCAAATCGCCCTAAAAAACGAAACGAGAGAACAACAGATTCTACTAAATCTACCAACACAAACCCACAAAAATGCATTCCTTCATATGTTTGCACACTGTTACTGTTAAAGGCAAGCCCAAATTGTCACAAAGAAATATGTAGAAGATTTTTTATGAAGGCAGTTTCTGTTTTCCAGTAAAGAAACTTAAAACACACAAAAGGGATGCTGAACATCTTCTACTGTACATGTAGGAGTTAACACATAGATGCTTTGTCTGCACAGAGATAAAGTGACCGTTCTGATTATGCAGACCAAAATCATTCAGCAAATCATAATCGTTTGAGAGTTTCAAGACTTTGACTACATTTTTGCAGAGCGTATTTTATTGGTTTATTTATTTGTACGTAGCATATAAAAGAGAATATTACATTTAACAAAAAGGCAGTTCCTGGTTTGGAACTGTTAAGCTTTAAATGCTCAGTTTCATGCAGTTTAGTATAAAGTTGATTTCTTGGAGCCGTCTCAGCTAATGGGACCTTAGTAACAGCCGAACCCGCTTTCACTGACCTGCGATCAGGTAGGAGAGCGTGCGCACGGTGCTCTCCAGCTGTGCTGTAGCAGCTGGGTTTCTCCTCACATACTCGGTGTATCGCTCATAAACACGCGTCAGTTTGTCGATGTACTCTTTGGTGAGCGACATTACAGCTGTAACTTACTACACAGTAAAAGCCACTCTTCATTTAATCGCTGTGTTCAAAATATGTCAGCTGTGACGAGGTGTAGTTATGTCCTCGCACCTGATTTCAGCAAACTTCCGCGTGGGTGACCCGCCCGACAGTTATTATGGTCCCCCGGCTCCCAGGTTCACACATTGGTTCCTGTTCCGGCTGTTACCACTAAATACACCGGTTTTTCTTCCGGACACGTTAGTCTTGCATCAGCATCCAGCCACTCCGCACTGTGGACATGTCGACCTCCGGAGAGCCAGGTAGTCTAAATAAAGTCTTTATTTACCTTATAAAACATGTGATCGAAAAGCTTTGATCAAGATGTCTCAGTGTGATTTAATAAGTTTTATGGACTGTCACAGGCAAAAAGCTAGCGTTAGCTTTGTTAGCCTAGCTCAAAAGCAAAACCTGCAGCGGCTCAGATAAAGGTAAACCTGTCGGCGAATGACAGACCGACCCCCCTTTAAAAGCCCAAACACCGAGTTAACGGAGCAGAATTAATCAGCGCGGACGTCTGCACTGATGTCACTCATCTGTAGCTTCTCTAGTCAATAGAGACGCTCTTTGACGTATCGTACGTTTTGTATAAAGAACTATTGCAGAGTTTGAAAGGAGCTTGTTTTAACTGTTCTGTGTAAAGCTCTGTAAATTCTCAGGCTACAGTAGACCGTTATAATCACGTGGTGGTAGTTTAAACCTTCCATGTCTCATATATAAAATCAACCCTCTCACCCGCTCTGCTCTCTAAGCCAAACATTTAATGCTTCGGTACCAGACCTGGTGCAGCTCAGCACCAGATTCACATCTGGGCAGGTTTGATTTTTAACAATCAAATCTACGGACATTTCCAGAAATTAATATTTGTTTATTACAATAAACAAGTAGTGAGTTCACTTTTACTTTGTTTCACTTATTCATGTTGTTGTTGCTGTTATTATTGAGGCTGAGGAGAAAAAACGTTGAGCGCTCCACTAATGTATAGCGATCATCAGTTCTAATGATGAGTTTGTTTATACAGTAGATAACTCAATTAACACTGCAATAAAGTTTGTTTATTTTCATTTAGATTTTGTTTGACACATTTGTGGCCAAACACAGACCTTCTGGAGGTGACTTGAATTAATAGCATTTATGATTATTACTCAGCCTGTGAAAACAAACCAGCTGAACCTTGTTCATGTTCCATATCCTGCGAATCACCTGTTTAAATGTTTTTTTAGGAGGTGGTTCAGTAAGTCCTTTATAAACATCAGTTATCTTTAATATTAATACATAAATTAGTTATAACCTAATGCTTAGTGCTCATGTATGTAAGTTTTTATATCAAGTGGTCTCTGACTTAAATACAAATTGGGCCTTTTTGTATAGGAACATTACATTTTTACATTTGGACATGACCTCATCCTGTTTAAGTCTAAAGCAAGTTTTTTTTCCATTTTCCAATAACAACACTTTCCACAGTTTTACTTTTGGTTTATGGCAGTTTTGATCTTACTAAGTTTCATTTTCAATCATAGAATGTGAATAAATTTATATTGGGAAGTTCTCGTTAGTTTCTTTAGTTTTCGTTCTTTGACTTTTGTTTGTTGGAAACACTGAGCTGCTGATGTGCTGCAGTGGGTTCTTTTCAGACAGAACATGGAGAATCATTTCTTTGATGGATTGGTTTGATAGTTGAACATGTCCTAGGATTTTCGAGTTGCACAAATGCTAATTATTTTTCATTTCATCAGTGTAGTGCAGAATCTGCATGCAGACATTTTTATCAAATACTGTGGATCCAGCACCACGGTCAGAGGCAGCGCTAACTTAGTCTCTCTAAACTTTTTTTTCCGGCATCCAATATCTCTGCGCTAAAAAGCAACAGCAATTCTCCTGTCATCCACCCATAAGGGCTGCTATACATCTGTCAAGTGCACACAATTCACAATAAAACAACATCTACCTTTGTCTGGTGTTGAAGCGTGAAGCAGAGAGGACACAAAGAAAGGATTTGCACTGAGCAGCAGCTTTTGTAGTGAGGAGTAGTTTACCAGGTGTTTGTGTGTATCATATAATTGGTAGGATTTGAGTTTAGTTTAAATCCATTTTTACATGAGTTGTGTTATCTCATTCTCCAGGGTAAACCTGTTAGTTGTTGCTCTGGCTCTTGCAGCCTAGTCCGTAATTCTGTGCGAATATTTGCCCTCTTGTTTCTGCAGCCTTTGAGTTCAGGTTCTTGCTACAGATAAATGAGGAGGCCGCCCTGGCAGTGGCCCTGAATGACTACCTTACCTCACGCAGCTACCTCGCAGGGTTCAGCCCCTCCCAGGCCGACCAGAAAGCCTTTAAGCTCCTCCACAGGCCCCCAGATCCACAACATGTGCACGCTCTGCGCTGGTACAGACACATAGCAGCCCTGCAGCAGGATCTCAACCCTGAGAGCAGCAGTGAGTAGACGGCTGAAGGCACCAACAGGCTAGATGTGTCCTACGCTTCCATGGACGTCCTCAAATCAGCAAACACTGCAGAATACGCCACTAAATATAATGCAGCGAACAGTCACAGCAACATCCTTGATACCACAGATGTTGTTCTGACAGCTTAAAATCTCCCCTCCTGCCTTTAGAACTAGAATGTGTCTGACTAGAGAATAAGGAGCAGGATTAGCTCCCTGTGGTGATGATGAAACGGTTTTGGTTAAGGAGAAGCAGGATGCTTCTAAAATGACCATGTTTGGAGTTTAACTGGGGAATTTAGTGGTTGACAATGTTTGTCTCGTTGATCATTTAAAATATTAAACAAAAAAATGTAATCTGGAATTTAGGGTGTTGAAAGGGGACCTACATTTAGTGGATTTGAGTTATTTAATATTTATTAGGAGGACTGGGTGTTAAATGGAAAGGTGTTAATGTTTGTGTGTTTGGTGTCTTACTTAATTTCAGTGAAGGGAAAGCGGCTTCAGCCTTCTTGGTCTCCGCCAGCAGGAACAGACGTTCCACAACTACGGCTCTACAACAGCTTGACGAGAGCTAAGGTCCGTTGGAGCTAAATGAAGCTGGATTCACATGCATAATACAGTTTTTACTGTAAATTATCATAATTAATTATTACCTGTAGATTTTTTAAATTATTTTTCTTGTATTGTTTTGTCTTGAGACTCTCTCCTCTAAATAAAAGCATCTCTCTCTTTTAGGACCTATTTGTTCCCCAGAAAGGGAATAAAGTGTCGTGGTACTGCTGTGGCCCCACGGTGTACGATGCCTCACACATGGGACACGCCAGGTAAACAATAACAAGGAAACACATTTAAGATTATCATTTTATTCATACTGTACTTACTGTACACGGTTTCCTTGTTCCAGATCCTACATATCCTTTGATATCTTACGAAGGATTCTAAGGGACTACTTCAAGTACGACGTCTTGTACTGCATGAACATCACTGACATAGATGATAAGGTTTGTTTTCCATTATTCTTCTGAAGGTTGACAATGTTTTTCTAATCTTCCATCAATGATTCACTCTAAGAGTCTGATTATTTCACTTTGAGTTCCGCATCATGAATGTATATAACCTGCTCATTTTATGTACATCACAACTTCAGAATTTTTACTCATAGATCAGATGTTTGTGTTATTTTTGTTTCAGATCATTAAACGGGCCAGACAGAACTACCTTTTGGATCAGTACAAGGAGAAGCAGCCACCAGTGGCTCAAATCCTAGAGGATGTCCTGAGGGCCAGAGAGGTAAGACCGAGTTTGTTGTGCAGGTTTATCCTTAGGTTCCCTTCCACTTGTCTTCTCAAATGTATGTGTCTCCTGCTATTTTCAGCCCTTCCAGTCACAGCTGGCTTCAACGACAGACCCAGATAAGAAGCAGATGCTGGAAAGGCTGGATGCGGCGGTCACTGCCGCTCTGCAGCCCCTGCAGACAGCAATGCAGAGCAAGGCGACGGATGAGGTCGTACAACCTCTGGCTGAGGTGAGAGAGAGCTTATTACCATACAAACAAGATTGACTTGTAATGTGTAGTGTGTCTTTTGTAAAGCTGGAGAACCCCTTCACATGATGGTCCTATTCATGGAGCCTAATGTGACTCCATGATACTGTTTTGTCTTCAAAGGTGCTTTTGGAGAATTCCAAGGACCTGTTGTCTGACTGGTTGGACAAACAGTTTGGAAGCGGCGTCACAGAGAACTCGATCTTTTCAACCCTCCCAAAATACTGGGAGGCTGAGTATCATAAAGACATGGATGCCCTGAACGTAAGTACAGAAATGGTCTTGTAATGTTGTGTAAATACACCATACTGCACTACATTCATATAATTTCAGCCAGGGCTTGATATTAATGAACTGACTGACATCACTTTCTGACCTTTGTGGCCTCCAGGTTCTTCCCCCTGACGTCCTCACTCGGGTCAGCGAATACGTTCCTGAGATTGTGGAGTTTGTGAAGACAATTGTGTTGAATGGTTATGGGTGAGGACAGCAGTGCCAGGCTTCGCTGATGTTCCTCTCAACCTGGCAGTCAACAGGGCTGTCCTAATTTCCTAATTTGTTCTGTGCCTGTGACAGGTATGAATCAAACGGCTCTGTCTACTTTGACACCTCCAAGTTTGACGCCAGTTCAAATCACTCGTACGCCAAACTGGTGCCAGAGGCAGTTGGAGATCAGAAAGCGTTACAGGAGGGAGAAGGTACATGTTCACAGTTTGTGACTAAGATGTGACATGTTCATGTTATAGAGAATAGGACTAGGTTAAATGGATAGTTGTGTTGATGAATTATCCTTTTTTAAATATTTTTTTTATTTAATTAAGATGACGATTGAATGTTCCCTGTCTTATGCAGGTGACCTGAGCATCTCAGCAGACAGACTGAGTGAGAAGAAGTCCCAGAATGACTTTGCTTTGTGGAAAGCCTCCAAGGCCGGAGAGCCTTCATGGGACTCTCCATGGGGGAAGGTGAGGGTTCAGCTCTAATGTGACTCCATGATAAGATTGTAACAGTCTTGATGTAGAAACTGATAGACAGCTGCTTTCTTGACAGGTTTTAGTTGTCCGGTTCAGACATCTGTTTTGAGGTTCTCTCTAGTAGTAGATCATCAGCATGATTTCATTTGATCTGTGACTGTTGCGACAGGGAAGACCAGGCTGGCACATCGAGTGCTCGGCCATGGCCGGCTCCATCTTGGGAGAGTCCATGGACATTCACGGCGGCGGCTTTGACTTGCGCTTCCCCCATCATGACAACGAGTTGGCTCAGTCTGAGGTAGGAAGGGAAAAAGCCCAAGTGACTAAAGCCATACAATAGTTTGTGGGAAACATTAACAGTGTAATTAAAGGCAATTAGTCGAGACGTAAAAGACTGTAATCACGTTTTTTAAATTTTTAATCTTTCTCTCACAGGCGTTCTTTGAGAACGATCACTGGGTCCGATACTTCCTGCACACCGGACACCTCACGATCGCAGGCTGCAAGATGTCCAAGTCCTTGAAGAACTTCATCACAATTAAAGACGCTTTAGCCAAGAACACAGGTGACATTTGGTTCAGACGTGTCCAACCACTGTTCTATGAGCATGTTTGCACTGAATCTGTGCTTGGTTTAGTGGATGATGATGTTCTATACAAAAGAAATATCGAGTTGTTGCTCTTCTTGTCCTCCTGCAGCACGTCAGCTCCGCTTGGCTTTCCTGATGCATTCCTGGAAAGATACCCTGGACTACTCGTCTAACACAATGGAGTCAGCCGTCCAGTATGAGAAGTTCATGAACGTATGTGACAAACGTGTCTTTTACTTTAGTCACAGTGCTTTTCTGGAGGTCTGCACAGCTTTTCCTTTAAACTCCCGCTTTGTACCGTTTCCATTTAAACAGGAGTTTTTCCTCAATGTCAAAGACATACTGCGTGCTCCTACCGATCTCACCGGCCAGTTTGAGAAGTGGGAAGCTGAAGAGGTGGAGCTTAACAACAGGTAGAAGAGCAAAGATGGAGGCAGTAGTAGCAAAACACGTGACATAAGCAGGATTAAGGAAACGCCCTTAAAACAAATACAAGGGTTTGACTGTTTGCTCATTAGAGACGACACCAGAACTTATCACTGTTTGATCCAAATACATCAAAGGTCTGAGTAGACGGAGTGATTTGTGTTTTCTAGTTTCTTTGAGCGGAAGGCAGCCGTCCATGAGGCTCTGTGCGACAACATTGACACTCGCACGGCCTTGGAGGAGATGAGAGTGCTGGTTGGTCACAGCAACAGCTACATCGGCAGCAGGAAGAGCCTGAAGCTGAGGCCCAACCGCATGCTGCTGCAGGGCATCGCTGTGTATCTGACCGGCATGATGAAGGTGAGCGCCGTTCCATCCTTTGTCATCAAACACCTCAAATGACTTCATGTGAGTAGGATTCTTAGCAGCTGGTGGTCGAACGGCAGCATTAATTAATAGGAAGTAGAACACAATAGTGAGGGAAACTTGACTTGCTTTGAAAAAACAAACATAATAGTTTGTTCACTTTAGTGCTTAAATGTGCTCAGGCCTAAAAGCACTGCCAAATATTTGGCCTCAATGTAATAATGAAATTCCAATAAATTCCATTTTAACCCATTCAAATTCTTGGCTGTCCTTCAGGTGTTTGGGGCCATTGAAGGATTGGAGCCCATAGGATTTCCCATGGGAGGACAAGGTCAGACTGTTGATGTGAGTAAAGGTTCTTCACTAAAATAAAAATGAATGCATGGACTGAGCTGATACTAACAGTGTCTTGCTTCCCAGTTGGAGTCCACGGTGATGCCATACCTCACGGTCCTGTCCGATTTCAGAGAGGGAGTCCGCAAAATCGCCAGAGAGAAGAAAGGTGAGAGTCTGATTTCATCTCTGAGCCAAAATGATAAAATCTTTTAAACAGAGAGAAACACACATTTCCCTGCATGTTCATCAGTTATTTCTGTTTTTAATAAAATAAAAGTAAAGCTCTTTACTTGTGATTTATTACAGTGACAGAGTTGCTGCAGCTCTGTGATTTGGTCCGTGATGATACGTTACCAGAACTGGGAGTCCGGCTGGAAGATCATGAAGGTAGAAGAAACCACAACATTCTTATACTTTAGGAACTTATGTACAATAGATTTGTCTGTTACAGCTTCGTACATTATAAATAATATTGATAATTATGTTTCTATTAAAAGCTGTGACATTTTACCAGAGTGGAACAGAATATAAAATGAATCACAGCTCATAGTCCTGCAGTGAGTATGACTCTCAAACACGCTGTGTTCCAGGTCTGCCCACTGTGGTCAAACTGGTGGACAAGGAAACGTTATTGAAGGAGAGGGAAGAGAAAAAGAAGGTGAGAGATAAATGTCCATGTAAATCAAATGAACATGAGATGATCAGAGTTAAAGCTGTGAGAAGTTTGCTCTTTGTAATGAGTCTCACAAAAGAACCATTGTTTGTCAGATGGAGGAGGAGAAGAAGAGAAAGAAGGAGGAGGCAGCGATAAAGAAGAAGGAACAAGAGGTCAGTCAGTGTGTTTACCCACAATGCCGTGCTGCTGGAGGCACTTTCAGGCTCTGCCGCCTTCTTGCTTCTTCGGCGAATGTTGACAGAGAATTGAAATGGACCAGATGCTTGTTGCTGCATTTAATCGTCCTGTCGCTGGACGGAGGAGGTGGAAGAGGCCGGACCTTCATGATGTGGCTCTTTAACTTATTCACTGATGATGTTGACTGACTGTTTGTTTGTGTGCTGCATTGCAGATGGCAAAACTCGCGAAAATGAAGACGCCTCCATGTGAAATGTTTCGGGCAGAAAACGACAAATACTCCAAATTCGATGAAACGGTAAATCTCAACTGTAGTTTTCACTCTTTCTGTTCTGAGTATTTACAGATGAAGTAGTATTTCAGATTTTGCACATTCACAATAATTTGATGAGCTGAGCAGTGGGTTTATTTGAGGCCTGTTCCTGTCTCCCACTGTGGACAGGGTTTCCCCACTCATGACGCTGAAGGGAAGGAGCTCAGCAAAGGTCAAGCCAAGAAGCTCCGTAAGCTCTACGAGGCCCAGGAGAAACTACACAACGAGTATCTCCAGATGAATCAAAACGGCAACTGATTTGTTCGCAGCCTCTCCAAACCCTCCACTTTACAGAATAAATGTTAAGGCCACAGATGCTGGTTCATCATTTGTCTCCTGCTAATCTGCTTTTTGTCAGAGAACAATATGGATTAAAGCATTTAAAATTTAGGGATGGTTAAAGTTGACCATGTGGAGGGGAAACTCAGCGTCTCCACATAAAGTGAATGAACTCAACGCTGCCTGTTGGTTCAGTCAGGTTTTAGTGTAGGATCCATTACTTTTACTATAGGATTTTAGTCTCATTTATATAAGACGAGTCTGTCCTGCTTCAGCAGACATTTTCTAGTCCCTGAACTGTACAGGACGGGTGCAGACCACGTGTTTAAAGGTGCTGAATTCAGTGTTTAGTCAGTTTTAGGAGCTGCTTAGTTTCTGGCCAACCACAGCAGGGAACACGTGTGATGAAGGTGCTGTAGTGAACGGAGCTGGATGAAGTCCTTCCCACATTACAGACACATTGTGGGGCCTCGGACCCGTTTTATTACACTAAAAGGAAAATAATATGGGACCTTTTAAAAAATCTTTCGTGTTTTTATGATGGTTGTGTGGAAGTGTCTGCACTTTCTTTCCTTAGCAATCGGTTTTATAGGAATTGTTTTAAAAACCTTTAAGCCCCAATTCTTAATTTTCATTATTTATTAATCTGCCTGTAATTTTTGTCTTATTTCTATCAACGACACTTGGGTTTTCTCTCATTTCCGGTTTAGAGATGCATGAGAACCTCAGATCAGCTTGCGTAAATCTGTTGAAGGATGAAGTGACCACAGAGCCCATCTGTGTGTGAACTCTTTGTACTGCCATCATTTCAACCTCTGTGAGATCATTTTTTTTATGATTGTCAGTTCTTGTAGAAATGAAATGAGCATCAAAATAAAAGGCATCATTGCATTTTTATAAAAGTCACTTTTCCTTAATAATACTTGTCAGCAGTAACTTGTTTTATTGTCCTTCCCCTAAAGGTTTATTTGCTTCTTATAGAAATGATATAACACAAATGTATAATTACTGACACAGTCAGAATTGGTTTATTAGAAATTGTATAAATAACATTGGGCTTAAATACTTTCAGTAAGTGTGACAGTGTGTCCTGGGACAGAAACGGGTGCCATCGACTACACATTACACACAGTACCTCATTAATAATCCCAGTCACTGTCAAAATACAGTGCAGCAGTTTGAAACTGGGCAAAGTCAAAAAAGGCGACTCATACTTGATTTTTGTTACCTGCAGCTCATTTCCTCTTCATACGTCCACGTTTGTGAAAATCAGAGAAGCCAAATAAATCCAGATGAAGTACATCCACTAGTCTGCTTCATTTGTAGC
>NC_040883.2:2452972-2510472 GCF_900634795.4 Betta splendens | reverse complement strand
GCGTGCGCCAGCGCCAGTAAAAGGGCGCTGCTTTCACTGCGGCGCCGCGCTGTTTGCCAAACAAACAGAACCGTCGCAACGGAACCGAGTTCTGGGAAACGGGCCTCACTTAGAACCTGCCGAGTAAAAAGCAGCGAGGAGGAACGAGGTGAACTTCCTCTGCACTTCCACATTAACCTGCTTCTACAGCAGCCGTGCTTTTGTGCAGGAGCGCATTCCGTGGGTTTGCAGCCAGAGACGCGCGTGCTTCTGCTTGAACGGTGTCACCTGGTGCAGCAGGTTCGCGACCCGCAACGTTTCACTTCCAAACAAACCCGCGCCTCAGGCCGCGGCCGAGCTGAGCCGCGCGCGCGTGCACCTGCCGCGCGCGCGGCTCCGCCGGCCCCGTGTCTGTGACAATAAAGGCTGAGACTCGGGACGTCAGAGAACGCGTGAAAGAGTCACTGCTGCCTTTACGACGACAGGTAAACAGTTGCGAGCTCAAACGGCGGAATCGCGGATGTGTGGATTTGCGGGTGAGAGTGGAGCTCGTGACATCTTTCTCTTTCTCAGTCAGCTTGGTTGTTTCTGTCCTTGGGTTTGTTCTCACTCATGTCCAGCGGTGAGGCTCTGTTTTCCCTGACGCCCGGCAGTGAACGCAACAGAGGGTGTGAACTCTACCAAGTGGGAACGAAGTGGGTCCAGATGTTGAGCGTCTCATTGGTGAGCTGGAAGAGGCTGAGGACGCAGTCGGTGGCGGAGCTGCGGGGGTGTCGGTACCCGGAGATGATGCTCTCCTCATGGAACACCTCCAGACAAATAAAGAAAGAAGGAAAAGTCTTTTACAAACCTAAAGCTACCGAACATCTGTGTCTCATGTCAAACGGAGGAACCAGCTCCTAAAAACCAACAGTTGTTACTGAGCAACGAAAATGCGCCTCCTCACACGCTGTGTTGTTTGACATTCACATTTCCAGGTTGAGCCGGACTTACTTTGGGCACTTGTTTGATGGTGAAGACGCGTGGGAAGCGGATGAGGCTGAGCATGGCTGCGTGGAGGAGCCGCGGCCGTCACAGAGGCGAGCTGCGCCGACGCTGCGCTCGGAGGCTGCGCGTGCGGCTTTTCAAGGTTCGCGTTGCCATGTTCTGCAGGTTCCTCCCTCTCAAACCTGGCCAGAAAAACCTGTACCTGCGCCCCACCCCACCTGGAGGCGGCGGCGCGCGCGCACGCACGCACGCACGCGCGCGCCAGACTACTTGTCGCTTTTGTGGATTTTCTCGGCTCAACATTTGTGATGTTTTCAAAACAAAGCGTTTCTAATTGAGTGACCGCTCAGTCGGTCCAGTGGAGCGGGTTCCAGTGGGTCAGAACCGGAGCAGCTTCAAGCCCGTCCAGAACAGGCTGCCGCTGTGAATGAGGGGCGGCGCTACTTTCTTCACGTCTCCTGATTAAACCGACGCGTCGCCGTCAGCTCCGTCTGAGCCGCTCAGGCCTTTTATCTAGTTCAAACAGTGAAGCAACGAACGCAAACAAATCTCACAGCTGCCACTGGAACCCCAAATCATTTTTTGTTGATATTTGTCTAATGTGAACAAGAAAAGCAGGATAATAGAATCCTATTTGTGGTTATGAGCTGTTTGTGGTTTCAGGCATCAGTAAAAGCACACGCTGACTTGATGTGTTAACACAACAGACAACAACAGACAAGTTGACGCCTCGTCTCGCAGACTGACGCTCAACTCAATTATCAGCTTTGTTTCTATTAAGACACGTTCACGGACCCACTGCGCTGCTCTGTAAACCTCACGACACGCAGGTCGACTCGAGTTCAGCTCGGAGTCGCTCCAGTTAATGTGTGTTAAAGTCATCGACGCGTTAGTGGCCAAGGACAAAGACACAATAACAACACTGTCTGGAGGAATATGGTGAAACCGCTGGAGCTTCCAGAGTCTGCCGCTTTGGTAAAGTCAGACACAGACACACCCAAACATGCCTTTACTGAGGAGCGCGGACGGGCGGAGTCTGCACGACTTATATCATATGTAAACAAACAGGCTGATAGTGCGTGTCGCTTGGATGAGTCCAAACAGATCCGGTCCATTCGCAGCCTCAGCTGCTGCTGTCGGCTCATCACACGTCTCCTTCAACTCAAATACCATGAAAATGACGTGAAGTGGCTTCATTACGGTTAATAAAGCGGCGTCAAATACATGAACCAGAAAAAGCTGCTCATCAATAGAACACAGGCCTCCACAGTCATCAGACCTCAAGCACCACTGCCCTCAACGCTATCAACAAAAGGTAAATGAAGGAAGAGTTTGAATCTGTAAAAATGTCAGTAAGTGGAAGTTTTTTTCTAATTCGTTGCACATCTTCACAAGGAAAAAGCGAAGCGAGACAGACTACGGCGCTGACGTCATCCAGTGGCTGCTGACACGTGCAGTGCCTCGTCTCACCACAAGGTGTCGTTGCTTTCAAGGAGAAGCAGCAAAGGTTCGTCCGCCTCGCTCAAAGCTCGCTTCTACGTTTGTAACGTATTAACAGTTTGTTTACTTCTTTAAATGACTTTCACGAGTTATTTTTTTGGACCTCAGTAACACAATATCAAAGTATAATAGCAGTAATTTGTGGGAATGTGTTACAAATATATTATTAAACGTTACTGAATAAATGACTCAGGTTTTTAAACTATGACATTTATTAAAGCAGAATTCACTGTAGTAGTTGAGATAATTCCAACTTCATATATCTCTCATAGTCTCATATATATTATATGTTATAACTTCAGCCATTTTATCTTAAGCTGACAAAGTGAACGGTTGAGTAAAAAACAAAGTAAAGGCAGCAAAGGAGGAGCTGAACATTGAACTACATCTCTGAACGTCCCTCTACACTGAGCTTGTGCTAATCGCTGGTTGGAGCCGTGATCCGGTGGCGCCGGCTGCTGAGCTGCAGATGCTCAGATGCTGCTGCCTCCCTGGGGTTCTGGTTGATGAGGTGCAGTTTGTGCCGTCATGACGTTTTTTGTGTCAGTTTTTCTGCTAAGTAAATTTAACAGTTCTGGTGATTCACTCATTTGTAACTTAATGAGAATATTTCTCGAACAAAACATCTTTCATTTAATCAGTAGTTACTCAAGGTGAAAAGGTTTCAAACCAGGAAAAAGCTGCTTAATAATTTCGTGCTTAATTCACGAAAACGTTTTGCGTGAGATTCCTAAACAACACAGGGAAATCTAATCACGCAGGGTTCACTGGCGTGTTAATTTCATCAAGTGGGTAAATTTATACTCTATCAAAGCCTCCGGCCTCCAGACCAAGGCTTCACTCTAATGTTATAGCAGCTATCTGAAAGGCATCTGAACAGCAGCAGAGGCCGTAGAGGGAGCGGCTTATCAGCCTTTGGAGGGGCCAATTACAGGAGACCCACTGAGGACAAGGAGGAAAGAGACGTGTGCTGGACTGAATAAATGCCAGAAGGTAATGAAAAATGCAAATAGGTGGCAGGAGATACAGTCCCTCTCAGGTGCCTGAGCTTCTCGCTGGATCAAAACAGTCTAATTAGGATCAATTATGAAGCAGGAGTGTTTTTCCTCAGGTCTGAATCAGACTTGCTTCACAGGAGCGGTTCTCCTCACACTACTGGAAAAATCCTCACAAACAACCAACCAAAAAAAAAAAAATAATAAATTATTTATAAGTCGCCACAACTGTTTCATAATTTATTGACTGATCAGTTCAGAATTATTTTCTTTGCATTGGAAATTGAAGCTAAGAAACCAGTCAACTCAACTGAAGCTTATGCACGAAATGAAAAGAACAGAGGTTTAAACAAAATGCTTTTATTTTTTTTTAAAAGCAAAACTTTAAAGCACAAAGATTTACTCTGTATATAAACACCTCTCTCTTCCTTGGACTAAAAAATGGTAGCATTTGCACATTGTGCTTGAATTGCAAAGACTGTACAACTGCTCTGGGTCTTCCTTGGTGTCAGGACCCAAGTAAACATTTTATTGCATAAATCGCTGGACCTCAGTGGCCAAACGTCCTTCAACTAATAAGAGAAGAAAAACAATAAAATGAGGAGAGGACGTCTCTGTCACACAGTGAACAATTATAGCAGCTTTCACAAATGAAGGCGTTGCACATTGTCCTGAAAAGAACCAATCAGTGTGACGATTTATGGCAGTTGTGCTTTTCTATCTAGCGAAACGTTTTATTACTCTGAAAAGGTTTTCCAGCATGTGATGAAAGAGACACACACAAAAAACTAAAACCAAACTAAAACCAAACAAATCCTTCAAGGGGAAGTTGCAGCTATTGGCTCGTGTCCCTTAACAACAGTAGCTGAATAAATGCTAATCTCTAGTTGCACACATCCCCTTCACCATAAGCACGTCTCATATATAGATTTATATAGGTCTTGTTTTTGCTATAGTCTATTCACCTAAAAGAAAAGCTTCCTCAAAAGGCAGTGTCTCTGTTAAACCTCCAACTTCCAATCAGTAAATGCTTGATGGAAATCCACAAATTCAAATACGCTTGAATCGGTGACTTTGGTATAAACAAAATGACACAAGTTAATCACACGAATTCTTGAATGTTCCCTTGAAACTAACTTTTGTCTAAATGGTAAGAATTAGGCAGGTACCATCGGAAAGACGAAGCCTCTTTCTGAGCTCAAGTTTTATCTCTTAAATCAAATCTTAAATATTCAAGCCTGAAAACGTCTTTGTTTTTCATGATACCGAACAGGTTTTCTGTCGACCAGCCCTTTAAAAGGAGCCACTGAGTCAACACAGGACCGACGCCTGCTGGTCTGGGTGTAGATGTTTGACTTAAATCAGCCTTTTGTAGTTACGGAGTCAAGGTGTTGCCCGTGTTTGGCTGGAGATCTGAGGAACGAGATGAAATAAAACCTGTGTTCATTCAAAAACAAGGACATTTCTACACGGCCCAGTAAATTCTACCATTTACAATATGAACCTCGGAGATGAAGGATCAGGGTTTAGATCTATGAAAAGGGAGAAAACAACTAATTATTACATAAAACATTGAGTGCATTTTAGAAGTCTCAGCTCAGTTTACGCTCAATCCTGAAATTATCAGTTTAGTTAACACAAAACTGAGCAATACAGCAGATGCTTAAACAAACATTTTCTACCAGATGGTCCATAGATATAAATCACATGCATCCCTTGATTCCGTCTACATAGATCACGCTATGACAAGCTGAGGCAAACGCTCCGGAGGGGAACCGCCTGATCCGCCCGATTCCCATTAATAATCTTTACACCAGATCGATGAAAGCCTCATTGATGCCGAGGCTCCACTTTGTTTTGTTTGTGAATGTGATGCCAGTAAATGCTGAGTCATGCCTAACTAGCAACCGCACTGTGTGCAGACTCTGCAGCCCATTAGCCAGGAGAATAGTTTAGGCCTCTTGCTCTTCCAGACGTCCACAGGTCAGAGCTCAGAGACAGAATTTACCTCCAGCTCCAACGATCCGAACATTGAGCGGTTGTTACAGATCAGCATGTTGCGTCAGATGCAGCTGTGCTTTGTTTACCCAGACGCTGGCAGCCACAGCACCAACTGTACCCCTGCATCCTGCAATCATCATGTGGAAGAGCCAAGATGCACAAACATCATGGTCTCACAGGCCAAAAGGTGGAAAACAGCAATATACGCAGCTTAGAGTAAGACAGGAGCCACAAGATTCACCGCAGATAAAGGGTGCATTACGGTTGTTTTAGGCCCGAAGTGTTTGTCTCAAAAAATGTAACAGGAACAACGTGTCACCTGTACACTTTGTTGTCGCCAGTGAAATCGAGCTGCAATGAACAGAAATAACACTAAATTATTATTATTATTATTATTATTATTATTATTAGACTCAGATTTACCGGCGATGGTCAAATTGAAAATGGAGTGAACTCGCTGAGCATAGAATGAGCTCATCTCAATTAATACTTAGAAAGGTTTCACAAAGAAGTGGAAGCCAACGTTTTGGAAGCATTGGACTAAAGGGCTGAAAACCAAACATACAACACTTAAATCATGGTAAACATAAAAAATAAGGATTTAGGGGGAAAACTGAACTATTTTTGAAATTTGTTTGAAGGTTTTTTGGCAACGTTCTCCTCTAAATAACATAATATATTCTGGTATTTACAGTTTATTTGTTTCAATAAACTTTGGAAATCTGTGAGGAAGTGAAAAAATAGAAAATAGTTGAAAAAGCGACTTGGAGCGAATGCGTCAGAACGTAAACGGACGTGATGAAAGGACCTTCGTCTTGTTGTTACTCAAATCAACCTGAACGCAAACACGCTGAAACTAGGTCTGTGCACGGTTACAAACACTAGAGCGAGAGCTACAGTCAGCGCTGCAATTAGAAAAGCTGCAGCACAGAGTTCCTGCTTGGAGAGGAGCCGCCGACTAAACCCGTTGTGTAGATTCTGAATCTCGACCCAGCAACGCTCCACACATTGGGTTCCCGCACACGGAGCTCATCCCCGTCGTCTCAGTCGGCGCTCGGCTGTTTACTACACGTGGGTCACAGCCGTCTAGTTGTGCTTGGCACGGATCCCTTTCAAGTAGTTCTTCCAGCGCTTGACCACGTCCTTGAATATGGGGGAGCTGTCTATGGACGCCAGCAGCTGGAGCTGGTTAATGTGCGTGGTGTGATAGTCCCATCGTGCCAGGTTGGGCGCCGTGCCCAGGATAAAGTGACGCAGGTCGTAGATGCTCCCGGACCCGGTGTCAAAGAGCGGCAGCATGGCCTTCAGCGACTCCATGCCGCGGCTGAACAGCTGCCCCGCCTCCCTGCCAAGCTTCTCCCCGGCTGTCTCAGTGAGGTCATAGAGCCCCAGCAGGGAGTAGATGAAGCCGTTGAGCACGAAGGAGCTGGGCGTGGTGGGGTACTCCTCGTACCAGTCGTATTTGCTCATAAACAGGGCTTTGACCCCGTGCTGCGCTGAAGGCACCTTGTAGGGTCCCACTGCCTTGAGGGCAGCGTTGAGGTAAGCCTGGTCCTTGGTGAGGAGGTAGGCTCTCACCAGCGTGGACATGGCCTGGCCCTGAGCCATGGCCGAGTACCAGCCGGGCTCCAGGGGGCGGAAGCCCTCGCCCAGCTTTCGAGTGACCATGATGGGCCAGCCGCCGCGCTCGTCCTGGTTGCGCACGAGCCAGTCGCTGGCGGCGAAGAAGGCGGCCGTGTGGGCCGTGGTGGAGATGGTGACGTTGTCCACGAAGCCACGGCCATGAAGGACCAGGCGCACCACCCGCCGGGGCATGACCTGGGAGGGAGACCACAGAAGCTCTATTCAGACTTTGTTATGAAGGCTCACTTATAGTTTCAGTTAGTGATTTGAGTTTAATTGGAGCCCAACCTTTGTGGCCTTCACAGCCTTGGTGTTGGACAGCCCCACCCCCTTCCTGAGGTCCGTGAGCAGGTCCCGGGTCAGCGTGCTCCAGGCGGTCCGGGGCCCGATCCCGTAGGTGATTTCACGGTCTTTAAAGGCAATGAGCTGCGTGTTGGTCACGTAGCGGATGGTGAAGGGCGGTCCCTTCTCGGTGGTTTCCAGGACAAGGGACACGCTGCCGTTGGAGGCAAACTTCACATCCAAGCTGAGGATGAAGTCTTTGGAGTTCCCCAGCTGCAGGGACACGCCTTCTGAGGACTCTGTGGTGGAGGGAGGAGCAAGGTGCAGTTTATCATCAGCATATAATGAACTAGAATTCTCAACAACAACATATTTACATCATCCATTTCCTTTACTTATATATATATATATATATATATATATATATATATATATATATATATATATATATATATATATACACATAAAGGAAAGAAAGGAGATTTTCTATAGATGAGACCGCAACTTGTATTTTTACTCACCTGATTCATCTCAAAATAATAAGTGTGAGAAAACGTTAGAAATCATGTAGGATCATACATTTTTTATGATCAGGATTTAGTTTCATTATTACTTGTGTCCGTGCTGCCGTGTATGAAAGAGAGTCTCACACACACAGAGAATGGCTTCTCAGGGGATGAACAGTGTCACTGCACACAGAGTTTAATTAGGAGGACAGAAGGGAGGGAGGTGAAGGAGGAAAAGAGCAGACTAGCAGCCGGGTGGAAGAGGAAGTCGATGCACTGCAGCATTACTATTTGCATCTACATCAGCTCCCTAGGAAGCTCAGATGTGAACTCTTCTCAGACTGTATCTGATCTGTGCCAGTTCATCTGATGATCTGATTTCAACATCCTAAAGCTCCAACAGCGCCTGCAATGATCTCTCTCTTGCTGCTTAGTCTGAAAAGCAAACAACTTTTCTAATCGAGGCTTCCCTGAGGATGAGGAGAGGAAGGAGTGTAGGAGTGGAGAGAAACCGAAAAAAAGAGGATAATGGAATGATGAGTCGCACAAGTGCCCTTAAAGCCAGCCTGAGAACAGAGAGAGTGAAAATGAGCCAATGGTGAGAAGACAATTGAGAATCAGAGAGAAAGATCTCACATGACACAAGCTGAGAAAGCAGAAGATGACGAGGCCGACTGAGACACAAAGACAGTCGATCAGGAGCAGAATGAAGGAGAGCGCCAGCCTGGCAGGGGCCTCTGGATGACTACGGCTCTTTAATGCACTCATAAATCCATTACTTAAGGCAATGCAGAGAGTAAGTGGATTTGTACTCTGGCCCCGTGATTACTCTGCCATCAATAAAGGATGGGCAGGGAATATAGACGAGATTCCACCTCCTCTGCTCTGCTCTCTGGCTGTTTCACAGTAAGACGGGGGACAGAGATGACAAGCAGCTAAGGATCCGTCAGCGTACATCACGCTTTGATACACGAGGAAGGAGGCGAAAGCCTGAGAACAGAGGACAGGAAACCCAGAGCCGGTTCCACACTGGAGTTTAGTGGATGAACAGTCACTGTGGAGCAGATACTGCACAGTAGTGGACGCTGTGCAAAACCGGCCACGCTCGCAGAGTAAAGAGGATATTTTCACAAATTCCTTAATCATAAACTCAGAATAAATCCTTCTGAGTCTGATGTAATTTTACCGTAACAGTGCGTCATCGTGTTTGTCTTCAGTGACTCCATAATTAGTTTGCCAGAGTTCACCTTAGCGTTTGAAGGTCCAGTAAGAAAATATAAATTATAATAAGTAGAATAATAACCATAGAATTAAGTGGGCGTCAACTGTCCATCTGTACCATCTGTCAAGGGTCTTCTGTTTGTCACCGTTAAAAAGCCACACACACGTGTACCTGCCTCGTGAATGCTAACGGACAGGCAGCATTTACAGCTGGAACCAGCACCCGATCACAGAAAACAAAGGTGCTCAGTGGGGGACAGCCTGCCAGAATGTGCAGATGGGATGTCATTATGAGGCGACAGACAATTGATCCACTTGTCAGTGACTTTAAGAGGCTGTTAAACAGCAGTGGCCTAGATACAGTAAGGAAGAAGAATGGCCAAACAGAACCCAGCACGAGGAAGCAGCGAACGTGAGAGAAGCTGACAGGAAAAGAAATCCGGAAAGTTTGGATGAGCAGAGAACGTCATCAAGACTGGACGGAGGAAATACGGCTGCAATGTTGAGCAAGCTCACCAGGGCCACGCGCTGATAAGTGGCTGGAAATGACTAAATAGAACTGCAAGACTAACTGAAATCTGGGGAGAGAGGGAAGATTAATGGACAATGAAGACTGCTGAGGAGCAACGTTTAGAATGACTGAGGGAAGGAGTGAGATGAAGAAAGGGAGCAAAAGCAGAACAGGGAAAATGTCAGAGAGCAGTAAAATGAAAGGAGACAGACTGAAAGCTAAAGAGTCCAGAGGAGGAGAAAATTACAGTAGAGGTAGCAGCTCACACAGAGAGAGGAGGGGGGGCATCCTGGAAGAACCAGCAGGAGACAGAGGACAATGGACAAACAAAGGCGGCTCACAGTCAGCAGCAGGTAAAAGATTTTGACTTCTCCCTGCTCCAAAAATAACCACTAACTATCTCGTGGTCACTTTGCAGCTGTAAAACTAGGCCACATCCTCCGTATCCTATCAAAACAGACCTTCACTGGTTTTAACTGCATGAAACAGCTGCAGAACAGGAAAACCAGAGCTTTTGTGTGAAGGTCAACGGGAGGCAGCTCCTCCACCTGATGCCGATGCTGTGCCTCAGGAGGCGTGGGGGCTCCATGTCGTTAGCATCCACAGGAAGCATCACCATAAGCAAACACAGGATGAAGTGCCTGATGTGTGGGCTACTTCTGGAATCATCAGATTTTGGGGGAAGCTGTCATGATTTGTGTGTGTGTGTGTGTGTGGGGGGGGGGGGGGGGTCCACTGACAACCGACTGCCTGCCAGTATCCTGGCAATGAGTCACCACCACTCTCATCCGTCCTGGGGCTGTAGTTGCAGCCACCGTTAGCAGCAGATAAGCCGCTCGCCTGAGGCGTCTGGGCTCAGGTGAGGCTCTCGTACCTGGAGCGCTGAACTGCCGGACGGCGGACGCCCGGGTCTTGTCGTGGACCCGGCTGAGCGTGCAGCCTTTGGTCACGCTCCACGAGGCCGGCCCGGCCCGGCTGTCGCGCTCCTCGGCCGTGTCGTAGACCTCCACGTGCGGCGGCCGCTCCGTCAGGTTCTTGCTGTAATGGCTCAGGCCGTACTGGGCAATCTGGATGGCGTAGAAGTAGCCCTGGGGGCCCCACTGGGTGGACAGAGGGACGCCTGGGAGGAGGAGCAGAGGAAGGAATATGAAATCAGCGCCCAGCACGCAGGACCGTTCTGGCTCCTGCTTTTAATGAGCACTGATCCATCTTGAATTCTGTGCTAATGTTAAGATCTTGTTTGTGCAGAGGGTTTGAAGGCCTGTCTGAAGTCTCGACGATCCATTTCAAGTCAATATTCCTCTTTATATGGTTGACGAGACAACAGCTGTTTGGTTAAATGAGGGCTGCGCAGACAGTGATGCTCAGTCATCACAGACATATTTTTAACACTGGTCCTCTGTACAGTCAGACGTGGCACTAAAACATTGTTCCTAGAAATCAACCTCGGTTTTCACACGCCACAAGGTCCGAAAAGGGTCGAAACCAAATAAATGCAAAAAAATCAGAAAAGGCTTGAGAACAGCTTCAGCGAGTGATTAGACGCGTGGTGAAATTCAAGCTTCACCAGAGGCAGGTTTCCTTGTTCACGCAGCCAGAAATAGTTCAGACAGGAGAATCGTTCAGATGAACAGATACTTCACTTAAAGCCCTTGTGACAACACAAACCCTCTGTGAAGAGCACCACATACTCACATTAGTGCTGGGTGATAATGCGCAGACTCCTTTCAGACCAATTACCTCTGCAGACATGGCTGACAGCGCTTGGGTTCTACTTCCTGACTGCCATCTGTGCACTACACCTCTTGTTTGTTATTTGCTGCTCTCTGATGTATAGGTCCCAACTCAGATCGATTTAGATGATTTACCTCAGTCCTGGTACGTTACAGCCCCGGCACTGCTACTAATAAGACTCTTATCTTCATACACACATTTGATACCAAAAATAGTTAGTAAATGAAAGAACTAGACATGATTCACATGTGCTATACATGAACGTTACAGTAGTATGCATCCATGCATAACTTCTGATTACTTTAGGTTCAAAGTACATAATACTGCAACTGTTGTTTGAAGTGCTTGAAAAATGTAATGCTATTGTTCGCGTCGGTTTGTAATAACATGTTAATGGGAATTCAGATGCAGCTTTTACAGCACAGTCATTTTAGTTAGGAAGACGTGTTTGGAGCTGATCTAATTAAAGCAAACCCAGTGTGTCCCAATATTATAACAAAAGCACAGAGTGTCCACGGAGCAGGAAACCCACGGGCGTTCCTTCATGTGGGGGCTCAGACATTCAACATCCAGCCTCAACTTTGATCACCACCACTAATGAGACATTTGGTGTTTATTTTTAAAAAGGGACAAGTACGTGGATCTCTGCCACGGTGCACATTCTGGCAGCAGCTGTCAGTGACAGTGCTGATTGAGAACGGACGCGTTTCATTAATACTCTGACGAACACGAGGACGCACCAACACATCCCCACAAACGCTCGCATGCCTCCAACCCCGCGACAGACTTCCCTTCATGCCCGTCTTCATACTGTCACATCCCTCGACAACTTAAGTCAAATGACTGTCAGAATCCCAGCGCTGTAACACTGTGCTGCTCGCCGACTAACACTAAGTAATCCATGTGGAATTGGCTGGAGCGCCTGCACATATTTTCTTGACTCCAAGCAGAAGACTTTTCAAGAACTCTGCTGAAAACTAGGTCTTCTGCCAATTACAGCAGGCTCCAGCCCAGCAGGTACTACATCAATTTAGTGTTGTGCAGTGAGCATCCTCCTTTTTTGCGACTGACTTCCTAGCTCCAAAAAGCAGCGCATTTGATAGTGACAGTGAATGTGTCAGGAGAAAAGTTGACTTAAGATAAAATACCTGAGAAAACAAAACCTGAGTCAATAAGCTTCATAAACGGTTTTCAAGCCAACAAACTCACTGCAGAGTGAAGTGGTGGAGTGGATTCAGGAGCATATGGTCTGAGAAAAAACACTAAAAGAAGGAATGGGATTCAAGCAGGTGATTTTCGAAATGATTAACCAGAATCAGAATAGTTTTTATTCGCCAGGTTTGCACAAGACAAACAAGGAAGTGCATCCGGTCTGACTCCATCTTTTCATACCCTCATACCGAACAGTCATTATTTACATATCAATGACAGTTATATACATGTCATACATTATTTGCATAAAGGAAATAAAGAATAGAATAAAATAAATTAAAATTGCACCGCATGTTTTTACTGAGTCCCTTCTCTATGTGATGGAGGTAAACTCGGTCCTCGGTAGATACTGTGTTGTTAAATGCTTCCAGTAATGGTAAATGTTTGGCTGCTGGAGCTTTGTTTTCCCAAATTCTAATCCTAGAGCATAAATCCTGAAAGCACTGGTCGACAGAAGAACATTAAGAGAGCTATGATGACGCAAGGCACATAATGAATGAAGCAGATGCTAGAATAATGTTAAAGGGCCATTAATGCCATGTGAGGGTCCTGTTGTACTGTACCATGACCAGCAGAGTGTGTTGGGGCAGAAGCGCTTCCTAAATGTGACAGACTAATTAATAAAGTACTATCTTCAACTAGAAGAATGTGCTCAGGTTAAAGGAGGTGTGCATCCTGGCGGATGTGCAGCTGAAGAGTAAAGCGCCTTGGGCCTAATTAATGAATCCTGGCGCTGTGTGTGTGTGTGTGTGTGTGTGTGTGTGTGTGTGTGTGTGTGTGTGTGTGTGTGTGTGTGTGTGTGTGTGTGTGTGTGTGTGTGTGTGTGTGTGTGTGTGTGTAGATGTGCTTCCTCTGCTTTGAGCGTGTGTCACATAACTTGGCTCCCTACCGCTCGCCCCAGAGGTACCGGCGGATTAGGATGTTTTCCTGTCTGGCCCATTTCTAAATATATGTGTTCCGTGGCGCATATATATGCGGATGTAGTGGGACACAGCTGGATGATTTTGCCGTTTTAAAATAACGTTTGTTTTTTCCCCGTGTGATCAACAACGAGTAGACACATAGAAAAACTGCTGCAGAAAACTGCACCATCCGTCTCCGCAGAAATACCTATTTACTGCTGGAAAATGGCTCTTACTGACTCAAGCCATCATTCCTGATCACGCTGATCTCTACAGCTGACACACTGATGAAAAAATAAATTATTACATCTCTGCCGTTCGCTTCCTGACTGTGGCCAAATAGGAAGAATTTCATTTCTGGACGACTTCTTACCTTCCACTCCACTGATGCACTTGACGCGGTCTCGGACCTCCACGTTGTAGCCCTCGAACGACATGAAGACCCCATCGGGGTGGTAGGGCTCACGCTGCGTGTAGACCTTGGAGTAGCTGTGCTGGAACTCGAAGCGGTCGTAGCCGTCGTACTGCACCACTTTGCCGTACACGTCAAAGTACTTCTCCATCCAGCTGAAGGGCAGGTACACCTCTCCGCCCTCCCGCCGCCCTCTGATGGTGGCCTCGTCGTTGATCAGGCAGTCGATCTCCTCGTACTTGAGGCCGCCGACGACGGGCGGCGGCTCCGGGGGCTGCGGCGGCTGCTGCTGCTGGCTGCTGATGGAGGCGCCCCCCACCCTGGGGCTGGGGGCCACCAGGGCCGCGCGGGGCAGGAAGCGCAGGGAGGCGTCGCTGGAGCAGCGGTTCCACAGCAGCACGGTGATGAGGGTGAAGAGGGCGCAGATGACGATGAGGGTCTTGTAGTTGACGCGAGCAGCCAGGCAGCGCATGATCACAGCTCGCCTGCCAAACAAACAGACGAGGGAGCCGTTAGAAGCGCGTGCGATTTCTACTATACTGAGACGAGGACGAGCAGCCGGCAGCCAGAGCTGTGCTGGACTGTGGATGAGTAGCCTCACTGCAGCCTGTATAAACAAATGATATGATGCAGAGTAATTACAGCAGGAGAACGAGCAATTTAAATGCACATATATAACGTGCGGTGCGTAAATGGAATAAGAACCTTCATCACTAGTGGACTGCACCTCCTATTCCCTCACTTCCCAAAGCCAGAGTGTGCTGCTGGGAACAGCTCTCCACAGAGAGATGACAAGTTGCAATTTGTGTCAAAGACATGTTTTGTTCGCTGTTGTTCGGGAAGCAGCCTGTCGAGCAGAGCCAGACGCACCTGAGCACAGAAGTGACAGCCTGGACGGCAGTAATTAAGGCTCCGCACTCTAAAAAAGGACAACAATGATGGGAGACCGCAGGTCAGCGGCCGACGTGACCGTCATTTTCTACCGTGGCCGCAGTGGCTGCATTCTTTTGGTCGACTCACTTTAGCTTTAATGTTTCAGTCTGGTTCCAGAACCGTTTCCATTTCTGCAGTGCATCATTTTGTGGAATATGCTGCTTTGCTGTTCGTCAGAATATGATCATTCCACTCCACATTATCCACACAGTTACTTTAACCTCATGGAACAGCTGACCAGAATAATCAAAGGTATTATTTCATCCAAATGTTTTTTTTACAGACCTAACAATGATAATTTACTGAATTCAGATGGTACTTCAGATGCTGCACATCTTTTGTTCCAGTACGTATTTGAAAGCTTTGCTCACAATCCAATGTCTCCTTGACATTTCTAAATCCAGTACAAAGAAACATCTTGACCTGAGAGTATTAAAAGGTTTCCATCACTGTGGGCATTAATATTCTATCTATAATTTTATATGTATCTATTTTTCTTTTCTTAATTATCTAGATCTACACAGCTGTTCAAACAAAGAACAATACAGTTAAGATAATAATAATCATAATTTACCTGGTTGCTAATAAATGTTTTTTATTAGCAACCAGCAAATGTGGAAAACCTTTTTGTGATTCCAAACCTGGCAACGCTACTTTGAACAACATTCGAAGTTTAATACTGTTTACAGCTCTGAATTTACAGAGCTTTTAATAATACACCAAACTGTCTAGCATCATACAATATACATGAAGGCTTTACACAAGGCACGAAGCCAATCAGATACAGAAGACCAGCAGTTAGTCTGGGTTCATGTGTTCATGTCCTCTGTGTGCATCTGGCATTTTCACCACGCCAGCAGAAATCAATACACACCCAGGTCTCCTCCTCCACACTAATTACAGCTTACTATTCATAGTATTTACTATCACAACGGCAACAGAGCCCGGCCTTTATCAGGGGAAGGAGGAAAGGGAAATTACTCTCAAACTTAATTTCAATTTCTCAGCTTAAACTAGCCACTAATGAAGGTCAGCCTAATTAAAGTGTGTGAGCTGGACACTGTCACATTACAGCGTTAGTGGCCCCTCGAGCAAAGTTACTGTGTAAAAACTGGAACTTTCACAAAGCTGTAACAGGAAACAATGAGTGGAGGAAAAATGTCAAATCCAAACACTGATTCCGGGCCCTGGAGAGAAAATTGGGACGTGTCCCCTGGAAGGTAACCAAAAATATTTTATTCATGAACTTCATTCATACAAGCTCTAATTTTAAACTTCCAGTCAGTGATAAAAATAAACATTTATGTATCTCTGCCCATCATAAATTACTGCCACAGACACAAAATATCACTGATATTTAGAGAAATGTCATCGTGGTGGAGCGATGAAAGCCTGCGACAACAGGAGCTCTGACGATGCTGAAGGTGGTAAAAAGGACCGGGCCTGTCAGGAAACGGTAAATGATTGGGACTCAAGCAGGCCGGACCCAGGAAACGCTGTCCCGCTGTCCGACTGCATTACTGTTGTGTGTGTGCTGGCGAGGCGCTGCTTCTACGTCTCATTCGAACCGAACCCTTTGGACCATACACAGCAGGAACCCCTCTGACACAGCTCCATGCTCGATCCCTTATGGCCTCTAATACTGGTATTAATGTCCTCTCCACACCGGCAACCAAGGGCACAAGTGATTTAGATAATGAATGGATGGATATTAATGACTAGGTTTTCCACAAGTTTATGTTCTTGTTCTACAATAAACCAGGAAACCTGCTTGTACAGTTATAGTGGGCAACTCTATCTATCTTTTCTACTCCTATCTTTTTATTTACTGTTTTATTATGGGGACAGTGTGTGATGTGGGAGGCGTGTGTGTAATCCCCATGTTATCAGCTCCACACAGATAGTTCTGCATAGATATAATCCCTCTGGTAAAAACACTGTTTTGATCTGGAATGAAAACTACACGACACAAATACAGGATATAAAAAAAAAGACAGATCCAACTGGACAGGAGGTGAAAGACAATCCTGTTGGAGGATAAAAGTCTCCCATGCTTGACAGATTAGAGCAAAAGACACTAGAAAACAAAAGCAGCTTTTGGGCTTACGGGCTCCAGTATCCTGCTTCACCAAATTGAAAAGTGCCTACAGTAACAGGCAACGACACGCTCAGAGCTTCAGATGTCACCATCATAGAATCAGCCCTTATAAAAGAACCACTTCCTGCAAAGTGTGTAATAACCACTGAAAGGTGGAGATGGAAGAATGAAATAGGGCTTTAGTCTATTTAATCACTGTGCTTTTAACAATGCAAACACTCATTAGCCAATTGAGCAACTTTACTCATCTTAAATGTCAATTCTTCCTTGTACGATCAACTGTTATTATTGGAAGAGAGTTCTTTTTTTATGTCTTGAGCAAAGAATATTGTTCAATAACAAAGCACTGTGTTAAACTCAGGCCAAGTCTAACTACAGTACTCTGGTGAAGAACATTTACAAGAGGCCAAAGCTCCTGCAGTGCTCAGCGCAGGGATCTGTTAAAGAGTTGTTTTACCTCTGTCCCTGCTCTCCTCACACCAACAAAAGCCGCGCGCTGCTGAGCCGGCCTTGGGGAGCTAATGAAGAAGGAGGCGTAGCTAGCGGCTAAACTCCTGACAGATCCACTGCTTCAGGTGGAGGGAGGCAGCGGATGGAGGGCGCCTGGGCTCGCGCTGCAGCTGGAGCTGGAGCTGTGAGGCAGAAGGTGCGTCTGGGTGCATGTGTAGTGTATGGTAGGAGTCCCAGGCAGATGCTGATGCTGAGGTTCAGGGCGACTTCTTCACAACTGAAACTCGGAACTAGAATCTATTTGTGGGTGGGTGTGACCACGTATCATTGTAGAATTTCTCAAAACATGGCAGGTAGCCAGACAGACCAACATGTGAACCTACAGGACTGGAATCTCAAATAAACAGATAATTGAGTCAACTGCTCTGTTAAGTCAATGCGCCCGTGTGTTTTATCTCTCGTTTGAGGATTAAGCGGGTCATTACCAAAAAGCTTATAACTCAGGCCAACGGAGGGATTAGGCAATCTCCTCATTAAACGCAGGCGTGACGAGAGGCATCGTGTCAGAGGCAGAGCATGCGAGCTGTGCGTCCGACGCGGCGGAGAAACAAACGCAAAGGAACCAAAAGTGGTGCAACAACAATCACAATCAGCTCAGCGGTGACGGTGGGAGCGACGGGAGGCTCAGGGTGCCTTCCAACAGACATGATTAATCATTTCATCACATCAGTAACACGGGACCATTCATCACAGCGAATATTGGGACATGCCTATGATTTTGCTGCAGATGTTGACGGTGAGGACAAAAGGACGCCGGTACGAACCTCTAATCCGTAGAAACAGGCGACTAGCTGAACATTGTGGACATTCACCACCTGGTTCTCCTGCCGACGGGTCGCTCAGAGCCTGTGGTACAGAACGAGAGGGACGGGACAAAATAGTGTCATTAGTGGATCAGCCCAATGTGAGGATGCACTGGGAGAACATTTGCTGATCACAGTCGCTCCCGTTTCAGATGAAATCCTTTAACAGTTTGAATGTTTCTGGAGGCTAATTATGACTGATTGCCTCCTCACACTAAGCAGTGTCTCGGTACAAACGCTGCTAGGAAGTTGTTTCTCCACTGTGGCTAATTGTAAACTTAAATCAATCTTTCATAAACACTGATAGACTACAAATGAAGATGAGGAAACATACATATTTGTAATTACCATGATGAATTTATAGGCTTTTCAACAGCGGGACCATTAATGTACAACTAATCTATCTGAGCAAATAAGCAGAGAACGACATGGACACTTTGCTCAGTAATTAATCTCACCAATTTATTTCTTACCCCTGTTGAAAGCGGCTATTAAAATATAGAAGGTGCTAAATCACTGCATCAGAGAGCGAATATTGATCCCATGAAATGTGCATATTGACAAAGCACTTAAATTAAACACTGTGATAATTAAAGCAGCTGGGCTTCCTGTTATGGCACTCACTGTTTTAAAATGACTGAAGAGCAAACAGCGACAAGTGCAACATTTTAGAGCAATCGCTCAAAAGGATAAAGTTCATTAGCGAGTCGTCTGCTATGAATCCGTTTCCCGCTTTGTTTAATGTCACATGAGAAGCTCTATTTTTGACCATGGCTAAAAATTAAATCAAGGTCATTCGTGGCCGGGCACAATATGACGGGAGCGTGTGTGTGTCTGCAGCCTGACTTCGTGTGGAAAACGGAACACTGTAGCAAGCCAAAATGTCAGCAGTCTTAATCAATATTCGCGGGCTCCTGTACGAGCGCTGATGCTGTCTGAGGCAGGTGTGCTGCAGGCAGATGGTGAGGAGAGGAAAATGAGAGCGAGCGTCAGCCCAACTCATTCTTCCCGGAGCTCATCCTGCCATCCAGGCACTTTCTATGCAACATTTCATTCTCGCTATCGGTTGTCTGTGAACATCTGGATGCAGCTTCGGATTGCTCTAAGTAACATCTCAGTCAGTCAGCTGGCGCGCGCACGCACGCACAAACACCTGCACTTCTGCAGGAATGAAGGGTAACTTCATAAATGACAAAAATAAGCTTAATAACAGGAAAAATGAGCCGTGCCACAAAAGGTCACAAGTAATCGAGTTAGGCAACTCTTCATGTAAAAGCTGCACTGATAATGAGGCAAACAGCATGAAAGCCCTGACAACAATTAGATATGACTGAATATAAAAATGATTATTGTATTTTAATCTTATTATGAGAAACATTTAAAGATCTGTCTTTCTAACGAATACTACAACAAGAAGACGTGCATTCATACAGTAGAAAGTGGCTGTTTGGTACAAACTCCTTAAACAGTTGTTTACGATCTGAATTTCAGGGACGTACAATTAAAACAGCCAACACTAAATTAGTACCAGGAAATCTCTCAAGGCTGTGACCAAGAGCAGTGGGAGCTGAGCAGCGTCCAGCTCCTCGTCCAGGTGGCTTCTAACCTCAGTGCTGTCACCACGTTCATACACACTGTCCCATTCAATTGACCCTTCTTAGCCGAGGGGCGACGCCTTGCATATAAATCACGCAGATCAACTTTATGGCTCTCTGTGAACACATTTTGGACATTAGGGTGAAAATATTTCTTTTACAGCGTCTTGTGCAAGAATGAAATTAGGTAATTAATTATTTTAGTTGCTCCCTATTCGCGGCCACCGTGACACAAGCATCCATCTATCAGGACTCGTAGTCAGGGTGGGGGGGGGCTCTGCTGGGTATCCATAATGCATCAGTTCTCTGGGGAGTCAGTGGATGGCCAAACACTGAACGGTGCCACCACTGACCATCTGATGCCCAGTGAGGGCCAAGAATTATTTGTCTGCAAAGTGAAATAGTTCATTCAACTGAGATTTCTGCTTCAGAGTCGGAGTGGGTCGATTAGAGGCACCCTCATCTGATCAGAACCTGAACGTGAGCGCGAACGCAAACCAAAAGCCTGGTGACACGTTTTTAGATTTTATACAGACTATTTTCTGATATCTGATAAAATTATATTAGGGTATATTAATCAGTATCAGTCCTGCTCTGTCTCCAGGTGCTCTCACAGAAGAAAAAACAAGTGACACTCACGTTCTACGGAGTCTTCATACTAGTCGAGGGTTGAGTCTATCGTCACAATCTGTAAATAGAAAAGAGAAAAAACACAAGAAAACCTGTGAAGGTTGATAATAATAAAAAGCTACTTTGACAAAATAAAGCTGCCTACACCGAAGCGCTGATCACTGCCTACCAAACATGTTTTCCCTTAAAAGCCACAAACCTGGGGCCCAACTTAGTCACCAGCACTAAACTCCCATCGCACGGCCCCACGCCAACCTCACCAAACATTAGGGCAATTTTCACACTGGATTTAGGGAACAAAGGAGGTTTTAGTGGGCCTGCATCACATGCTGAGATATGCGTTGTGGCTGTCACAAGTGTTCAAGAATGCAGACAGTAAATTCTGATGTTATTTAGTGCTTCTTTGCATACATTTAAAGGCTAAATGTGGATGCGCTGTAGCACCTCAGAGCCAGACTGGGTGCAGCTGTTCACCCATTTGCCATAAAAAGGAACATTTTTCCATTTGTGAGACTCCTTAAAAAGCAACTTACCTTTTAAGATGCGCACACTCCAAAAGCACATTTCTGTTCTCAATCGTGATGCGATAGTAAGTAAGTGTTATGGTGACAGTTAAAGACTGACAAAGGAGAATAAAGGGACTCTGAAGAGGCAGGTGGAGCCAATGCCCAAATGAACAAAACAGAAACATGAGACTCCTTCCTCTCCAATCCTCAACAGAAGGATGAGGGGTGTCAGACTTCAGAGTGGGAGGCAGCAAAGGCTCAATGAGAGTAAATAAGAGTTTGGAAGTTTTTGGAAGCTAAGTAAATACCCTCGGTGCCTGTCAACACTCTGTGGTACTCTCTGCTGTGAACTTTGCTTTCATGCTCGTGGGCAAAAGCTGGCAATGGAAAGACTTTACCATCAGACTCCGGCTCTTGTGTATCTGACGAACAGCTCTGAACTTGTTAGTAGCACAGACACCTCGGTGTGAGCTCTGAGAAAGAAGAGGGCTGCACCCCAGCTGCCTTTCACATGAAGACAAGACTTGCATCTTCAGAACCTTGTTAGTTCTGTGAAAAGGCCACCGACTAGTTTAGAATATTAAGCAGCTCATGCTGTCGGAAATCAAAAGGATTTTGGGAGAGAGTTGGGAGCCTCAAAAAAGCTTTGATGGTATATATCGCTCAATCTCCAGCAGATATGATGGAATGCAAAAATAAAGACATGGGAACGAACGCTTCTGAGAGGAGGGTGGCAGGGGTTATTCTTCTCCTCTCTGAGTTCTGCATATGCACATATCATTAAAATCAGTTTTGCTCTTAAAAAGACAGAGAGACAAAATAGAAAATAAGTTAGACGTCCAAAATGCTTCTGCACATTTATCACAACAGAGTTTCAATCCAGTCAGGAGACGTCTGTTGTCTCACTTCCTGTGCTGTCCACCAAAGCAAACGTCTGCTCTGCTCCATGCTATCAAACCAATGCATCTTCACTCTGTATGCAGATGAAGCAGGTGCACACACTGAAAGTCAACTGCAATAAAATTTGGACCTGCTCAAGATTCAGCGTTTCCCGTCATGTCCCTGCTGAGGGGAGGACAGTGACGGAGGTACGGGTGACGGTAAGAGGAAGGGGAAGGGAGGACAAAGGCAGGAAGGACACAGCAAATCTATAAAGAATCAGTGTTCAAATTTATTGTGACTATTAGACAAACACTGTGATTTTATAACAGCGCTTCTGTCGCTGTGAACTAAATAAGCACCCGTTGTTACAGAGATCAAGATTCAGCCCGACACTGTGCCTCCACTTCACTCATGGAAATGATTGGTGGCAATAATATATAGGCTTCAATCATGGCTCCTGCAAATAAGTCAGGACGTATAGAACAGACCAGAGTGGTAACAATCAAGGCAGAGCGAGACGTGTGATTTAATATGTAAATCACCTTCAATGAGCTAAAGAATCTCACAGAAATGTCAAGAGACTGGAGGCCACACAGCAACGAGGCTGAACATGTCTGGAAATTGAGAAAAGAGCTGTTCTGAGGGAAAGGTAAAAGCCTTGAGGGGATGTAAAACGTCTCTTTCTAGCTGACCTTGTCTTTGCTATATTCTGCAGGGCTGCCTTTCCAAGCAAATTATTACTCCAGTCAGGGCGGTGGTGTCCTGCCAATCTTCTGTTTTCACTCTTCCCTGTAATTGCTCTTGGATAAATCTCTTCAACCTTTCTGTGCAGCTCTTAGGCCATTTTCCTCTCTTTCAGTTTATCCTTTCATGACGAACATTTCTATGGTCACACAGAAATACAGCGTGTTAAGGGCATTAAAGTCATTACATCACAGTTTTCGTGCAATTGTGGCGATTCTGGAACGTAATCTCCATCTAGTTGCAGACATTGTACAAATCTGATTCTTCTCGGCTCAACGATCACGTGCTTGGTGGTCCGATGTCCAGTGGAGGAAGAAGGTTCAGAGTCTGTTTATAAAACATTTACTGAATGATAATAAAAAAAACTGTCTCAATGGCCAGTACAGCTGTTTTATGAAAGATTAAAGTGCAAAACACGGAATGACTACAATCAAAGTAACTGTATTCTGCAGAAACCTACAACGAGCAACAGTATGAATATCTAACAATGGTAAAGTCAGATACTCTTTATTATGTCATTCTACATAAACACAGCTCTTCCCTTGGTTGGAGAATCACACCGTCCCTGAAATGACACGGAGGAAGTGGAGTGAAGCTACAAGCCCGGCATCTCCACGGTCCATCCGACTAGTCATTAACTGAAACTAAATGGCAAATCTGCTACTGAGGCATGGAAATGGATCCCCAGTAGGTACGGGCAGAGAAAAGGACGGAGACACGCCTAGACTTAGATGGAAGAGTAAAGCCTATTTATTCACATCTTTATATATGGAGTTCTACAGAGACGGCAAACACACACAATCCTCTACTGCTGTCAGCATTCGCACGGATTCCTAGACTTCAGCAGCATTTATAATGAGAAGGCACATGTCGAAAACTGCAGGAGGAAAAAAAAAAAAAAACAGATGTTCAAATACAGGAAGGCACGCTGACCAGGCGGGTAATCCATGGTATATTAAAGTCAGTTTAATCAATTATTAAAATAAGCTCAACACACAGCCCTGCTGGTGTGGCACCAGAGAGAACTGGGAGAACGTATTTCTCATATTAACACAGACCTTTGCGCTAAACGAACATAAACACTCTGATTTGACTTTGACGAAGCTGATGCACTGAGAGGAAGCAGAATTCACAACAGGGACATTACACACTCCGGTTATTGTCCTGTTATCTGGTGATTAAGTTTAGGCATATTTGTCTGGAATCGACCAGTCAACTAGATTGAACAGAAAGAAAATTGTTCCCAAATTCAACATTAACTTCATTTGAAGGTGTGCAACAAGCAATAAAAAGTAAATGAGCAAGAAACAAACTTCTTAAAAAGGACAGAAATATTTTGATAATTGCTCATAAACAGTAATATCTAATAATTCATTCTTTCCAAAAAGGGACCTTAAAGCTCATGGAAACAACTGCACCTAGTCGACAACATTTGTGACCATCCAGGGCGACAAAGGCATCGATTACATCTCAACAGTAAAAACAAGAACTGAAAAGACCTGAATGTAACAGAAGCATCATTAAGATCATTAGAGAGCGATCAACACGAGCCTGTTACCGGTAGTTTAAGGATTTAAAATGCAGTGTTGGGACTCGTCATAAGAGTACACGAAAAGATGGCCATCACACATGACGACTGCCTTAAATGCAGCCCCTTTGACCCCAGTGGATCTCCATCTGAAGTACTCTGATGCTACAAAGGAGAAAATCTGAAACAAGTGCTGATGAAACACGTGCACCGACTGCAGCAAAACAGTGGCGAGCGATCCTCCCGGCTTAGTTGTCCAGCCAATCCAATAAAGACTTAACGGGTCTCTGGGGCCAAGGTCACGCCTCCTACCTCAAAAGAAGGAAAACTTCATTTGCAAGCCTAATCAAGTGTGAATGTCACGAAGGCATAGCGAAGGGAGGTCGAGCAAGGCTAATTCTGTTCGGGGATAAGAGGAGCACTAGAGAGTCTCCCACTTTAGCAATATTGAGGGGTGTTGAGTTGTAAAGATGGCCATTAAAACAATTAACAAAGACATCCTTTATCCTCAGCGAGCGGTGAGAGCGGGCGCCTTATGGGAATGGATGCAAAGTAGCAGCCCAGAATCGCTCTCACACGCACATTTCATACACCAGGCTATTCAATCATCAAAGTGGATGGAGACAACTTCTTTAAAAATACTAGATCCATCTCAAAGTATTTATTTACTAAAATACTTTCATGTTTTAACAAGGCAGAGACATTTCTTAGCATATAACAAATTCAAAGCAGCAGATAACAATACGTCAATATACGCAGAACAAAGGTCAACTAGCAAGGACAGAGTCGACAAACATGCTTTGTCAAGTCAGTTTCCTTCAGTGTCATTATGGTCTATAGTGGGAAAATAAAGTCAGAAGCCTGGAGAAGTTAAATACATATTATTATTATTCTTCATTGTGGCTGGATAGAATACAAGGAGAGAGACAACGTCTCTATTCTCTCAACAGATGCTTGTATGAAACAATTCAGCGTTGGCTTAAATGAGTGGTTAGTCCTTGTGTACGGCGGTAAAGTGCCTGGATTTGGATGATGAGGAAGGAACAGAAGGCAAAGACACAAGAACTGACTGCATATATGAACGCCAGCCAACCACAGCGTCTCAGTTACAATTTCTTTTAAACCTGCTATCTTTTTATCGCTACATGTATAATTCAAAAATCACATTTGACACAGTTTGGGGGGAGGAGGGTCCAGTGCTTAGCTTTCCCATACGGGGCTGTTGGTATTTAGCATAGCGGAGGGGTATAGAGTGCGACGCCTGGGGGAGGGTTATGGTTCAAAGTGTTCAGGCATACTGGGAGCATGTTGCCTTTGAAGCGGCCATGGTTGGATGAACAGTGGGATGTCACAGGGCCAGGATTTACAACAGCAGTGTCCCACAGAGAGCGCAGTCGCATCCAAAGCCCCTAAGCCCTCTGCCAGAAACCACAAGAACGGAGGCAGCCTTCAGAGAATAGACTTTTATTACGGTCATAATCAAGCACTTTATGACAACATTATAATATCTATTAAAACAAAGTCCCACAGTCAGATGTCTGACAGACAGACAGACAGACAGACAGACAGACAGACAGACAGACAGACAGACAGTCCAATGCTAAGCTCAGATGGTCCAGGTCACACCAGGCGAGCGTCGCAGCCTCATAATCACCATCCGGGCTCAATGAGCAGTTGTTCACCAGACATTCACCAAAAATGCGACAGCAGACTGAGTCTCCTTCATCTGCCCACTTCCTAACGAGCAGCAGTGGTTCCCAGTTATCAGAGGCACTGCAACAGGACAGATCGGGCGCTTCAGGGGTGCAGGCTTAGGAAGTGTCACGCAGGCAGGCATAACAGAGCAGACCTTTGTCTATTAACCTATTATTAAGCACCATGGGACAACCTGCTTTTCCTTGCGTTAGACACAAAAATCCCAGCATGAGCAAACTCGAGCAGCTACAGCAGTGTTGCAATTACAAAGTGATTGCCAGTGTGCTGTAGGCCAGACATCGTTATTAAGGTCAGATGCAGGAAAAGGCTGAAACAGCTCGGAGTGACCCACCAGGAGTTAACTGTGGGTTTACTCCACTCTTTGTGCCATGAGCTTGACAACCAGCAGCACTGACACAGTCAGTTTAACAAGCAGCTGTTGCAAAACAGCGTGGACTTGACGTGTTGGTGCAGGTCTAGGTTCAAAAACTAAAGTTCTGCTTTGAATCTGGGTGGAAGACTAGTTACCCTGCTGAAAACACCAGGACAGACTGGTCGTGGTGCACACCATGGAGCAAAGGGCTGGCGTTGTTACTAGACGCCATTCACTGAAAGGGTGCTAGAGTACAAGTGATGCTGAAAGTGTCTGAAAGGGCAAACATGCACAAAGCAGCCGCTTTGACTGATGGACGCCTTTACGGAGAAGGAGAGTGTCTCATTTAAACAAGCCTTTATGGTCAACTTCAGCAAAAAAAAGGCGCATCAACACAGCCGCCATCTGCCAGAACGGGAAAAAAACACTAACATCTGATCATACGCGCAGTATATCTGCTCTTATATGGTCTTTTCAGGCCCAGTGCATCATCGTTTTAGGTTAAACCACAGACAGTGGTGACATTAAAGCAGCTCATCACAAACTGCTGAGTTTTACAACGTTGACCTAAAACTGATTGATGACTAAAATAAGTGAATAAAAACACAAGGAAACGTCACAAGGTTAAATGTCCCCTGCTCATTGTCTGGCAGCATTCTACCTTGAAAACTGATAGTGGTACACAGATGGGAAAGCATCATTCAACCCCATACAGACCTCTCCTTTAAAGCTTAATTAAGATAATGAACATGCTCCAATGTTCCAGAAAGAGACCTTGTAAACACAAATGAAAATAAACGTTAGATCTGCTTTATGTGATCAGAGGAGAAAAACATGTTTCATAATCAAAAATGCATTATTAGGAGACAATAACAGTAAAATTGTGTGTTGCTCAGATAAAATCCAAGTGGTTGAAATCCAAGGTCCACGTGGAATAAACAAGAGCTACAGGCAGACGGATGTCATTTGAGTTGGGGGATGAAGCGATCTGAGAAAATACTGCAAAAATGTGCAAATATAATGACAAGCTAACGAATATACTGGTCAAAATAATTATGGGAAAAGGAAATCCTCTGTGTACAAGTCCAGTTAAACATCGGAGATGTCTGTCTGTCCATTTTGGCCTTACAAGTAATTGTGAACTAGTGGCATCTGCTTAGTTAACATGAAAGACTCAACAGCAGCTCTAAGCAGCTAGCGTACGTGTCTGATCAGAAGGCTTCACGATGGTGGAACACGGACCTGAAACCCTCCATTTATTGCAACCTGTGTTTATAGCCCAGCTCTACACAGCATAAAGGGCATCCGCTGCACAGCATCAGAATTAATAGGGAGGCCACTGGCGCCGATTCACGACAGATGTGATCTGGATCCCACTCCCCACGCAAGTCTGGAGATGCTCTGGTGAACTTTATGCTGCTTGTTCTATTATCAAGCATGACTAGTTCAGTGTTGGGTCAGTAATAAGAAGTCATACCCTTGGTGTGAGCTGGTGTGTGATTTCCTTCAATTCTTTTTATCATACATATGGATTAACTCTGCTGCACAGTCACCTTTTTAAATTACCTCAGATGTTCTTCATGTTGGTGTCCACATGGCATCACATGAGAAAAATGGTGGAAAAGGTAATGAAATGCTTTCATTTTGTACAGGTAGTTAAACAACAGATTCAGATCCCAGATGAGATTTTCTGACAGGAACAAACATTTCCCACCATTTGACAAAGGATGCCAAAGCATTATCGCGCCGGTTTTCCGTACGTCCGTATCTACACCTCCACAGTGAAGGACAACTGACGCCTCCTCTGGTAAGATCAGTTCAAACGCCTGCAGCAGCCATTCCTGCCGTACACTTTAAAACATGATGCCTGTTGGAAACTGGATTTCAAAAGCTTGGGTTTAAAGTCCACAGGACACAAATATCCTGAGCTGTACGCAGAACGAAGGCAAAAGAGGAGCAGTTGGCACCACTACTGACATCTAATCAAGTCACCCAGCAGGGCCCCACAAAATGTCATAGCATTTGCAGAGAGCAGCAAACTGTGGTTTAAAAATAAATGATGGTTCAGAAGAACAACAAGGATTCAATCCTAAACTAAATAAAGCCTCCAGACTTTACCACCCTGCTAAGTTCTTTAATAACCTTTACGTCAGAGAGTCCTGCTCCGGGTCAGACGCGTATAGGTGACCCACAAAAAACATGGAAGTAGTTGATAAAACAATGGTGCACCATGGGTAGGAGCATGGGATACCGGACAAAGGTGTGTGAGCAGCTCATGAGGAAGAAAACTAAAGAACAATAAGAGCAGTAGTAGAGAAAGGTAGAAAAAAAAACACTATGGTAAAGCTTCTGACCGTGCGGACACTTTCCTTGTGCTGCTGTGGATCGTTAATGATGAAACAGGCAAGTTCAAGCACAGCAGTGTAATAAAAGACAGCGATGACGACTGTATAGGCCAGGGAGCAGGCAGATCAAAGACAACTTGCAGCGGTGGCAGCTTTAAGGGCAGTAATCACCACAGACCACGCAGCGAGGGGCTGGACATGCCACAGGCAGACTGTGGTCTCCACTACGAGCAAACGATGAGCAAAGGAGAGAACTTCAGCCAGAAGGACACTCCACTGTTTCACGCAGTGTGGTGAAATGTGCTGATCGAAGGCACTTAAATGTGCTTTGGAAGGACACAGGTCAACAATAAATCTGACAAATTCAGCAGATAGACACTATATTTAATATTTAAAGATGTCTAGCTAATGATGGAAACCTGGTTTACTACTACAAATGCTCCCTGTTTCGAACCAGCAGGCGTTTGGTTCTGCAGCCATCAGCAGGTATGAGCAGCACAGCTCAGTTTGGATGCTGGTGTGAGGCATCATTTAGAAGCAGTAGGACAACGTGGCGTTGAGTCCACAGTTCGCACACACTACTTTATGTTATACTGCATTTTGCCATCTCCAGTACTTATTAGCGAGCGTCTAAGTAGCACGCTGGCCACTTCGCCGCCCACACTCTGTAGAACAGTACCTTGTTTTTATTAGCACATTTCTGAAAGCCCTCAACAGAAGTCAAAGCATACAGAAGCTGGACACATAAAGCTTTCGCTTATTTTTAGTAATCATCACTAATTTGACTTGAACATGTATTTCCTCCATTTGTTTCCAGCAGCCAGCTGGCAGCAGCTACAGCAATTCTGCAAAATAAAGCTTTTAGTGGTAAATTATACAGGTTATAACAAGAAACTAGCAATAAATGGTTTCTGTGAAAGTATTTGTACAGCGATCGAGTAAAACCGAGACTATATTCATACTTGATGAGTTAAGAAAGCCAAGACAATTACAACTCCATGTATCTTTTTACAAAAGCTTTCAAAACACTGCACTAAGACTAAAACATTCAATTTAAAAACTATTGTCCTGCTACAAAGCTATTTCTGATGTGTTACCCACAAAAAGCCAAACATTATATCTTATGTCAGAATTCATTATTAAAAGCATTGGAAAAAAGTTAAAAGCAACTGTGTAACATGTTTCTTCTGTTTCTACTGTTTTCTACTGGCAGCTGCTTTCTGTTCTTATACAGATATCTGCCATCATTTTCTCAGACACCAGTTGTTTCATTGAGATTCTGTAAATTTCACATAAAAAACGACGTGATTATAATTTTGTTGAGGCTGAGGCCGTATTAAATTTATTTCTGCTGCATTGAGCCTTAAAGGTGTTTCATTGTCATCCATCACTTGACATAGCATGTGGCAAAGTTTGACATATGAGATCCAAAATAAAGCAGCTGGCAGAACAGTCCATCGTACCTGCTCCATTCATTCAAAGAGCTACTCGAGATGTGAGGTTATTTGTTGTGCAGAAACGCTGATTCCTGTGAAGGATCCACAAACTGATAAAACACTAGGAAAAAAGTCACACCATATAAATGTCTTCTCAAATATTATGTTTGTGTTTTATGACATTTTGTTTTAGGACAAAAAACCTTTGTGAATAAACAGGCTGTAAAAACTGATATGCAGACACACACAGACACACAGACACGCACGCACACACAGTACAGTGTGACAGTATTGATGGGGCTATAGATAAGATCTCCTCCATCTACCCAAACAATGCTGAGATGTGGCCGATTTCAAATGATCCTCTCTGTTCAAGTGTTTGCTTCTGCCCTTTGTCCTCTTTATATCTTCCTGAATAAACACAGGCGCATGGGCGGCCTGAAAAAGCCGAGGCTCACCATCAGAGGAGATCCTTCCTCCCACTGTGCCTCTGTCACTGCTGGACACCGACATTATTATTATACACCTCGAGCTCAATCCACCGATTCTATTCATATTCCTGTACATTCTTTCCACTTCCCTACTTGCTTTTGGTGCCTTCCTTTTAAAGTGCATGGATTGTTTTTTTTTTCTTTCAGAGATACTATATTTTCATCCTGTTGTTTTAAAGTTTAATGTTCAATAATCTATCATATTATTATATCAACATCCGAAAAGAGGTCCTACCTCTGTTGCTCCCCAGGTTTCTTACACTTTTCTTTTATTGAATTTTTCTGGTGTAATATTTTGTTGTACAATCTGCAAAGATGAGGTCTTTATAAAGCAGGAATGTAAATGTAATTTTTTACATCTATTTTACAAAACTCATACATATGCAATGCCGCAGCTTGTACTGGTAATTTGAAGCAAATGTGTTTTTGATGTTTTGATGTACTGAACATAATAATAATATAATTAAACCATGTTTAGCTAGTAACAGAAACTGAGCACTCAACATTCAATTTCAGCTATCTGTGCGTGAAGGCAGCAGCCACGGTGACGCTCTAACAGCTGTACCTGAAAATTGACAATCAGGGCTTCATGTCATTTTTTTGTACATAATTCATGTAGCCACTGTAGTAGATGTCATACATTGCTATAAAATACCTCATTTTTGGCAAATATAATTTAAAATGTATTTAGTTCTATGCAGACATTTTGTTTGAACGCTCCGTCTCACCCCAATGCATAAATGGAATAATAGAATTCATAATGAAATACCTTAAGTGCTTATCTAATTGTTGCACTAGAAATACAAATGCATGTTAGTGTAGTGCCTTCGGGTACAGTCTATCATTACAAGCAGGGCCATAATGATGAGGAAGATACTGAACATTAACCGGAGACATTTTCTGTGACGTACCCATCTTATGACCTGCTCTTCAAGCAGCTGAGCCAGAACAAACAGATACAATCCCTCCTTTCCACCCTTGCTTTTATAAAGGGGTGAGCATTTCCCTTTGTGTCCTTTCTGTTGTGTCTTGTTTCTGTGTCATGTGTCACTCTACTGCAGTGCAAACAACTGCCCCATATGGACAATAGCTGTCACTAATACCAGCAGAAATTAAAAGCAACCGTTCTGCAGCAGTGAGCTCATGAAAATGGTTTCAGCAAATGTATGTTAAAATGTTTATACTTCACAAAGTTAAAAGATCAAGTAGGTTGGCCTCAGGATCATTGTGCATTTCAAAGAGCTCAGACACGTAGCCAGAGTCATAAATAAACAGTTCCACAGAGCCCTGATCTCAACATCACGGAGTCTGGGAGCACATGAAAAGAAATAAGACTGTGTCTTTGATACGCTTTGATCAACCCATCCCAAAAACCTATTGGTGCCATTTTAAAAGCAGTGGGTGGTCACTGTGATGTTGATTTCGTTTTTACAGCATCCTCAATGCTGATGCATTAAAGTTTTGCAGACTGTGCTATTGTGACTCTGCTGCGCTGGCCGTCAGATCCTCACACGAAACAAGACGCAAACTACAGTCAGAAATGCAAAAACAACGACGCTTAGACGTTCAGCACAAGTTCAGTTTGTTTCTGACCCGGTCCATTCACAAAAACTGTGCCATGGCTGGCTGGTGTAGCCTCCCCCACCGCCTCTCCCACAGGACACGCATCCTAAATCCTCATAGTTTGATGTAGAGCTGGCAGGCGATCTCCTCAGCTAGCTAGTGAGCCAGCTGGAAGCGACTTTAACATACTAAGCAGATATCTCGTTAGCCTGGAAGCTAACAGAGATATGCATTCCTCGGAGTCCACACTCAGCTTTGAAGTTCCCGTCTTTGCCCTCTGGTTCCGTAAACCGGCGAAGATGTGCTAAAGCTCGCTTTAAAGTACTAGCGGCGAAGCGTTTGACGAGGTTAACACGTGGGAGAAGCGGGAGAAGAGGCGAGGAGGACTGGTGGGTTGAAATGATGATCAGATGTGAAACTGATCTGTGAGAATATCAGCTAGCACTGCATATGAGTGGCTGGAGACGACAACACGGACCGTTAGCAGCCTTACCTGCACGAGAAAAGGTGTAGAGCGAAGCCGGGACGTGCGCAAACGCGCCGGCAGCGGTTGTTTTCGGTTGGTCGGTGAGTTTCAGAGAGTCCTCTTTCACCTCAGGCTCAAGCACAGAAGCAGAGACTGACTGTGCTGCCTCCAGACCAAAACAGCAACTGAGCACTGCTCTGGAGCCACTTCTCACTGGGAAGGATATTCAGTCTCGCGAGATAGAGCGAGAACTACGGGATGTGCCTGAACCAATCAGAGCGGCGGCTGGAGGCAAGCGTTTGTCGGCTCGGGATTAGCCGAGAACGGTATAAAATACTGTATGTGCAACCTGAAACAAAGATCAAAATACTAAATATTGCATTAATGTTGTTAATACGTTAATAAAACAAAATAATAAAACATTCATAAAGTTTTTGTATAAAACCCCAAACAGCAACTTTTAAATGAAAAGTAGCAACCTAAGTGATCAAGTGTGTAGTAAACATATAATATATCAATCATGAACTAACCAAAAATGGAAAGCACTTAAAGTAAAAGCTCAAAGTTTGCAGTACGTAAGGAAATGTTTGTTGCAATTAGCCATTGCTTACGTACAGTGTCAACTCTCAGATCAAGAAAGTAAAAGAACACCTTTGTGAACAGTCAGTTTTCACAGAAGCAAAAAGAACAGAGAATAATACTCAGTGGGGTGAAAAGAGTACTAAAAGTAAAAACTCAGCAGGAAATGCTGCTGAGTGATGCAACAGGCTACAAACATTAAAGTACTGCAAGTCTTCTCTAGAATGACTTCAATCAAAGACACAAACCATTTGCAGCTGCACAGTCAGAGTTCAGACAGAAAGTCTTTCACATGAAAACATGGCTGAGCTGAACAGGGTCTGAGAAACCATGTCCACAGTTCCTCCTGGATATTGTCTCCCGTAAAAAAATGGTATCAGTTTCTGTGGACGATATCTATGATGGGATGGTGCATTTTACATCTAACAAAAGCTAGAGAAGCAATCAATTCAATAAACAGGAAATTGTAATGAGAAACATTAGCACTACATACGCCTTGGGAGGCACCACATATATCCAGTTGTATCATGATGTTGTTTGATGTTTGTAGTGTGTTACTGTAGATTTCACTTCTGTCTATCACTTTCTTTGCTTTGTTCAGTCCAAGCTTTGCTCATTTTGTCTCTCTAGTTCAACAGACACACCTTGTGTGTCCACTGAGGCAGGAAGTGTCTACCATCTGGTGATGAACATTATTAGTGACACCACACTGCATAATTGTCATTTGAGCAGTGGGAGGACATATCTCTGCCACCAACTGTTTACGAGCCCCAAATCTATTCTGCTTTCTATCATTAGGAAACAATCATTTGACATTTGAGCCATGGCGAATATTGCAATGATTTACGTTGGTCATATGTGTGTGTGCATTTCCATCCAGCGTCTTGTTTTCCACGCTGAACAAACTACTGCAGCTTTCTTCTTCTTCAGTTTTAATGCCCTTGTTTAAGCCGTAAGTCTTCATGCATGTTCCGTTGCAGTGCATTGTGTTCCTCTGTCTGTATAAAGAGTACAGGAAATAAATGTATCTGTCCTAATTTAATGTAAATGAAGAAGGTAGAATGTGAAGGAGCACTTTGGACTGAAATGAGGAAATAGTGTTGAAATGCTCCCATGTTATATAAAGCCCAGATTTAAGCTTTCGGTCGAGCTCTAATATCTTTTACACGTTTGAGGGTATTTTGAAGGTCTTTTAGCAGAGGCTTAAATAAATGAGACGTCTCCTCTCTTTAGCGTGTGCTGATTTCAAGTCGTTTGAATCAGTCCATGAGAAAGAATAAAGGAAGATGATATCATCAGAGGCAAACAGAATTCAGGGTACAGCATGTGCATGATGCAATGCAGCTGTCAGGCTTGGGCAGGTGTCGGACCCACATGCACGGCGCAGAAACACAGATGTGATTAAGTGCAGGTTTATTCGGTGAATCAGAGTCAGGCAGTCCAGGTCAAACACAGTACGTTCCAGTAGGCAATATACAAAGGAGCAGGCAATCTCAGAATCAAGGTCCAGGCAGGGTTCGGTACACGAGCAGACTTGGCGACAGTACAGACAAGGATCAGGCAAAAACTCACGGTCAGATTATCAGGCACAGGTCTTTCACAGGTTGCAGGATCAACAGGGTTCAGGCAAGAATCAATGGTCGAGGCGGTCACGGTCAAAACACGAATGGCTACTACGGAATGCTGGAAAGAGTACATGAACTAACAATCTGGCGACTGGTGTGGGTGAGAGGTGGAGGTTAAGTACAGGTGCTGATTACTAATTAGCAACAGGTGTGGATGATGAGAACCGGAGCGTGACAGGAAGTTAACAAAATAAAACAGGATGTGACACGTAACATGAATCATGACAGCAGCAACATCTTGCTTTTAAAAAACCACAACTTCTCTGACACTTTTACTGTCAGTAGCTCAAAGCTCTGTAATTTGGTGACAGCTGTAATAGCAGGTATAGCTGCATATGACGGGGAGGTATACATTCACCGCAGAACAATGTTTTTAATAATTTAGAGTTTGTGGAGTAGAGACGGTAAATATTCAGGCACTTCTGTGGACTTGAACTGAGTCTATTGCTATATCTTTAATGATATTAGCTGCTGTACTAATTCTTGTCCATGTTTTAGCTATGCGCCATAAAACCAGGACACATCGGCAGACTGTCAACGGGCCACACAGAGACAACCCCTCGACCCCAGGATTTAAACCCCTCGACCCCAGGATTTAAACCAAGGACCTTCTCATGAAACCACCTAATTTATTGCCACTGTGCTACTTTTGACAGCAACAACCACTAAGACTCATATGTAAAGTATTTATTTTATTATTGTTCCCGTTGTCTTTACAAATACTTTAATATCCCTCTATTACAAATGAAGACTACAGCTGATGACTAAAGCACTGTGTGAAAGTGCCTGTGGGAGGACATGTTGTTATGTGGAGCCTTTGTGTTTAGTGTGAAGCATGTACAGCTTATAGGAACATAAAGCCTATATTTAGACTGTTATTTATAGGATGGCATTGGAAGGATCAAAGGTTTGTGACAAAATATCTGACTGTGAGCGAACACATTTAAATATTTGAAGTACTGTGAATTCATGACATTGTACTTTGGGAGAACGGTGCATCTGTTGAACCAAAACAAGAAATGCACAGAAACATAATGTTAACTGCTATATACTTTAAAATATCATTATGATTGATAACAGGTGTGAGGGTGATGGGGCCGATAACACAGTGCAGCTCATTCCTCTGCACCGTATGCCAACAGAATGCAGAGTGGCTCTTTGTGCAGGGTAATATTTAGCAGTGGAACAGCTGAAAGGAAGATGTACTGTTGGTAAAACCCAAGATCTATATTTAGGCCTAAATAGAGGTAATTCAACACACATGCATCGTTCTTTTAGTGACGCCTTCTCTACAATGTTTAATGAGCAAATGCATCTATGAGCTGCCTGCCTTATGTGAATACTCAACAAGGCTTCCTTAGTCAACAGAGATCATCTCGGCGCTTAATGACATTTCTGGCTGACAGGCAGTAGCAGCCGTCTCCATCAAACCACAGTGAAAAAAAGACATTTTATGGAAATTAACAGGCTCAGTTTTAAAATTTCTTTCAAAGGCCGATAAAAAACATCACGGCTGAAAAGATTTCAGCTTTCCTTTTTAGCTCAGTCACTCAAAGTCTGCACTTACCTTCAAAATATAAACTCACTAAGATGTTCAAAAGAACTTCAAACACCGATCCCACTTTTAATACCTGTCAGAAATGGTTCCACAGCAAAAGCAGCATAAAAAGGGGATTAGCTGGTTTAATACCCGGCCTTAAAAAACCAAACTCCCTCCTTGTGAATGCAGCACAAACTGGAGTCACGTGGCTTTTACTGTTTCTACCAGCAGAGGAGGAATATGCTCTAAAATGCTAAAAGCTAAATTTAACGCGGCATGTGAGACCCTTCAGCTTCCAGTGCAGAGGGATCGCTCTGAGGATCTGAGGCCACCGTCTCTCCGGCGCCAACTACAAACTGACTGAGTGAGAGAGATAAGGTGCTCAAAATCCCCACCATTCATTTGATCTATGGCTATTTGTATGCTAAGTCAGTTTTTCATTCTAACTTTTGTTAAAGGGGAGTGGGCACATGGCTTTAATGTGCTAATATCTGATGCCATCCTCTGGCACAAGAGAGAGGAATGAAGCGAGTGGAGGTGCTGTGCACAGCGATAGGAGGAGAGGCTGATGGAGCTGTTCAGACTCAACCTGTCTCCTGTACAGCTCCATCAGAGACACCCGCTTCTCCTCCAAAGCCGTCCGCTGCTACTCTGTGATTTGCATCCTCTTTACTTACAGTTAATTACATATTGTTTTGCTCCAGACGCAGCTGAGTGCTGAGTGTAATAAAATTCCCACTAATGAAGAGGTAGTTTCACAGTCCCATAAAGCAGACGAAAGCCCACGGAGACCGCTCAGATTGGTAACAGTTTGTTAGATGGAGTGCTACTTTACATTCTCAGTGCTTGAGAACGATAAACTTGTGTTGCTAATGGAAGAAGATGGGGAGCAAAGGGAAACAATCAAATGCTAATTTTCACCCAAGGTACCGTGGGACATAACGGCCCAGATGCAGCTGCCTGCGAGCTGTCCTGTTCCAGTGCGTCTGGCTGTGCATTCAGGCACAGTCATAGATGTAGGTTGCTGTTAGTGTTGGAAATGTGTGTGTAATGGAAGATGTGGCATAAATATACAGACTCAGCTTCACAAATAAAAGCTGGCAGGATAAACGCTTCCTCCCCAAGAGGAAACACTCTCACACTGATTTACACTTGACGTTTACACCATCATCATCCTCACTTCTGTTTGTCTGTGAGTGAAGACGCCACCAGCTGAGACGCAGACACTCACATTAAGATCCCGCACCGACCCGGGTCCGCGTGACCCACATTTGATTGATCGGAGCTTCCAGAGTGCACTGCGAGCCGCACCGTTTCCAGCGCTTGCTTTATCTGCTCTCAAGGTCATAAAAGATTCATGTGCACGGGCCCTCAGTGTTTCCTTAATTTACTCTAAGTAGAGCGTTGCAGAGGGACACACAGAAAGAACAGCGCTGCGTTGATTTTATAAATATTTTCTGAGACGCTCTCCTTCCCTGAAGAAAGCTCTGCTTAACCAATACACAAAGTGAAAGGAAGACGTCTGATGACTGGGGGAAACGGGCTTTTTGAACCAAAGCGTCGGAGGAACCATCGTTGTTTTCTATCATTATATGCAAATTCCCTCCCACTGCCTCAGCTGTCTCTTTAAATGAGCGCAAACACTCCCCAGCAGCTACGAAGCAGGCGATTCTTCATCATCGACACTAGAGATTCAGAGACGGAGATTACAGAGTTATTTGGATCCTAATCCTTAAACTAAGTACGAGTGCTTGTTTGTGAACATGCATATGGACTGGCATTACAATAAATATATGGCACGTGAGACATGTTTACGTCATCACAGTCACAGCTTAAGACAGTCAGAGCTTGCTTTTGGTACAGTATTAATACCTTAGGGCACAGAACTGCTGAGGCCGGCAGCCTCCTTTTGACAGACCAATGAAAGCTCAGCTTCTTCCCCTTGTAATCCATCACTGAGCTAAACTGTGCTTTGACAAATTTGAGCCTGTTCGCTTTTTAGCAGGTGCATATGTTTCATGGCTTACATTTTTAGGGGAGGGACGCGTGAGAGCTCACAGAAAACCAGCGGGGACCGTTGGCTACGCGTTACAGCAGCCACAGTTCTGCACTGAGAGTCACCGCCTCAACGTGCACCAACCACATAACACGCACCGATGAACTGGACAATGAACTGCATTAGCGATTTCCTGTTTTTATTGTACGATGAATGCACAGACGGTTGTTTCTGTAGTTTGTAGCAGCAAATGCTGTTTTGTTGTTATCAAAAATGAGACGTCACAGGTTTTGCACATGGAATGATTTATGTGTGACCACTTTGTCCTGGGTCCAGTGTTAGCGGAGCTCTGAGGCCTCAGGTGATGTCATATGAGTCAGCAGTGGTGAGGGCTGAGCGCTGGAGGCCAGTGTACAGAGGATCAACACCTGTCCTGTGATAGTTAAGTATTGTCTGGTTGGCATCTTTAAGGCATCATTTTAACAGACAAGTGCAGGATTGGCATCGATTTCCTCATAAAAGCTTTAACGGTAGCTGTTCATCCAGACACGTGGACTCGCCGGCTGCTAATTGCGCTAACATGCTCGTTCAGGGCCAAACAGTGGCGCCGGTTCAGTCCTTTATTGTTATTTGGTGTCGTAACGGTTTCCCAGCAGCAGCCAAACAATAGGCGCTCACACGTCTGAAAGGCTGAAGGAGAAGAACAGGCACAGCTGGACGGCGTTGGCAGAGCTGCACTTGTTACAGTTACTCAGACGCAGGATGAGGAAAAGCGAAAGACACGTCCGTCCGCTGCGTTGAAAATCTAACACAGCGACAGGACAGACGTCAACTTTGCTGAGTCAGTTTAAAGCTGCTGGGTTTGGATCAGGAAGGATTTCATCACAGAAACAGTAGAACCACGGCTTCACTGACAGACGAGAACTGATGATTTCCAAGTGAAGAAGACGAGAGCAGCTTTATGAAACTGGGATCACTTCGAATGGGATAATGAAAATTATGCAAATAAGGACTGAACTTTAAAAACACGAACACAGGGACAAGCCATGCAATTATAAAAGTTTTTGAATTTATCTCCACTGCTCCTCTCTTTTACTGCAAAGAGCTTTCTGAAACAGTATGTGCTGTCCTGTTGCTGATGAGCTGGAACACGACGCTTTTCCCCGAGAGGAACAAGCTCTGTTGACTCGTTCAGCATCAATGAGACAAAGAGAGACCACAAATGTCTGAACAGGCTTCGCTCTTATTAGGTTCATCAGTGTTGAGCTTTTTCACTAAGGACTAAGGATTCATCCTCTGCAGACGTGACTTATTCCAACATACTGGACAGATTATCAGATCTGTGTCAAATGCTCTTCCATTTCATAATTAACATGAGGACAGAGCTGCAGATTAGCACACAGCAAACATGCGATTATGCATCATCCAACAGGCTGAAATGTGATTAGGCTCAACGTGCGATGTTTTGTGTGAGAGCGAAAGGAATCAATGAGCAAATGTGTGTCTGTGTGTAAGCTGTGTCTGTATGGACGATGGACAAACACGTTAAAAACAGAGTTACGTGCTTTGATTAATATGTCCGACGTCCACACATGTCTCAGCTGCAGCAAACAAAGGGAAGCAGGTGAATAATCTCCCCTCCTTATATGAACCAGGGCTCACATTGATCATCTGAAGTAATTTCATCCTTCAAGCGTTCGAACTCGAGCTTTATCTCCAAATATCAGGAGCAATCTGAGCAGGAGCTCTTTTAAAAGGAGGCTGGGTAATACTTTTCGTGTGATTTGTTTTGAAATTGGATGCCAGTGGGAAAACAAACTGGGTGACGAGTCGCTCGGAGCACACGAAAGACGGGCTGAGGCGCAGAGAGTCTGCACGGGAACATCTGAATGTTCTAGTTGAGCAGAATGGAGAGGCCTCATTAAATTTTAATTGCAGCACGATGCTGAGTGCATTGCCGTCTACATCAAGATGCATTTGACCTTCTTTTTTTATTTCCATTCCACTTCCACCAAATGAGTGGTTACAGCTCATCCGCTCGTGTTAGCTTAGCAGCGTTTTATTAAACGCAGCAAACAGATGACAGAGCAAATATGGACTCAATTAATTCTCACTAAAGAACAACAGCAGAAAAACACTCAAAGCGCTTCAGTCCCACGAGAACAATCTGCATTTCATTTCATTCTGCCTTGTGGATATAGGAATCTGATAATAAGTGTGTGCATGAGATATTTACTGTATGGCTGCAGTAAAATGTTAAAACACATGATCAGTGTAGCCACACAACATCCTCACACCTGCAAAAACAATGCAGAAGAAGAATAAAAGTGAAGTCTCACAGTTGCAGGTTGATGTGAGAAGAAGCCGCCTGTTCAGTATTCATGCTGCAGGAGATTAGTGTCTGTTTATCGTCTTCCTGTCCTGGACGGGTGTTGCATTACAAGGTACTGTCTCCAAACTGCCAGAATCAATTAACATGAATAATACATGTCTGGTGACGCTGTTGGTCCTGAGTGCTCGTTTTGTTCCAGCGCTCCTTTGTTCCCGCACACGGAGCGCGCTTTAATTTTGCAGGAGATGCGAGAAGCTAATTCTTTCATATGTGGAAAGTGTTCTGTCCTCAAGCAGCCTCGCGCCTCGCAACGTGCGCCCCCTCGCGCCACGTGAACCGAAGGCTCGAGACCGGATCCCGTTCAAAGACGTTGGATCAACCCTGCTGAGGTCACGTTAACCGCCGGAGGCTCCGCGAGCCGTTAGTCGGGTCAACGGGCACCGGACGGTGGTCACCGAACCTCAGCTCCAGAACCGCTCACAGCATGAAACAACACGCAAAGAGCAAAAGCCCGTAGTTCTGTAACGAAATATTAGACAAGTTACAAGGAGCCGTTGCACAAATGTCCCCAAATGAGGCTCTTTAAATATTTCAGCCACTTTGTGTAAATTGGGGGTAATTATTTTTTTCACAGCCTTTTGGTTAAACTGTAACAGAGGAGACCCGCTTAAACGGAGCGCTGGCACGTGCTGGATGCGCTGTGGATGCAGCCTACAGGCGTCCGCCCGTGGGACGGGACTTAATGGGAACCGATAACTGAGGAACGCTAGCGGGAGGGTTTCATGCAGAAGCTTCACAGTGTGTGAACAATTAGACTGGGAGGAAGCGCAGACTCAAAGCGCTGCCCTGTGGAGAACCGTTCATCCCGCAGCAACTGCTCCTTTCTCTCGGTCCTGTTGCTGAGGTTTCATGACAGAAGCTGGTGCATCATTGGTAGTGGAATAAATTAGGTTGCTATAAACTGTGTTCTTAATATGAAGCCTTAGCTTTGCTACAAGGCTTTCATCTGAGGCAGCATCTGTTGCTGTCTTATTTCAGTGCTGAACGCGTGAACTCCGCGCCTCCGGGACTAGAACCTATGATGTATCGCCCTCTCGTGGAGGCTGAGGTGGTTCACAAGCATTTAGAAACAAATCAGAGAGAACCTTTTTATTGAGGAATTCATGTGTCAAATGAGCAAATGTTTATTTACAGTACATCATCATCATTGATTGTTGATTTACATTTACATTACATGTGTTGACTTTGTTATATTTCTGTGTGAAATTCTATGTGTGTTTTTCAGCTGTTAATAACTGAAGTGTATTTTTATTCACATATTTTGCGTAAACTCTACAATGAGTTTACTTTCTGGGTGATTACACTCAGACAGTAACAGACATTTTCACAGCACAGAGGACCTTTGGTACCTCATTGATTTAAACACAGAGGCCAGTAACACCATGAATGGCGGCTTTATTCAGTTCTGTGCCGTGGGCCCCACAACCTTTATTTAATCAAGTGAGATCAGATGATTGTGAAAGTATGTGCAAATAGCGGGAGCCTGAGACTTCATCAAGTTATTGTGACTGCATGTAATTAAATTCCTCTCCAGCACCTTGATTTTGGCATCCTTCCAAACATTTAGGACTAAATTAAATGTACAGTACGTTTTGGGTCACAAGCAGCAAATTAATTGTACTATAAGCAGACAAAGTCATATTTGCATTGCTTTCATCACAATTACCATTATACTGACACTTGAAGTTGCTGGGCGATAATTAAGAAAAGCCCCATTAACCATGTTACAAGGGCTGCTGCTATAATACATTGACATTAACACGCTAAAGTAGGAAGTTAATGTGGGATAGAGCTGCAACAATCAGTTGATCAGTGACTCAAAGGAAAATGAATGTGCAGCCATTTCTTCATCTTCTGCTACAGTGAACAGATTATTTGGGTTTTAAAGACATTTCTAGGAAACAAAGAAATACTGATGTCTAAATCTTAATTTGAATCTGATAAATCAGCTGCAGGTAAAACACAGACCTGTGTACATCATTAATCCCAGTGAGAGTGAGCAGCCTCCTCTGTGAGCCGGTGACATGTGTTTTCCTTTGTGGTGGACAAATCCTCTTATTGAGAGATTTCACATTCTGTTTCACGTCATATTCACTTAGAAAACACTTGTGGCTTCACCAGAGCCGTTCCCGTGAAACACAAAGTGGGCTGCGGCTAAAATACGATTAGAGCTTCACCCCACAGACTTTCCCAGATGGCTATTGTGTTTTAGTGCAGCTGTGATGATGACAACTGGCTCCAGACTAGTGGCTGTGCTTCCCCCTTGTGGATGAGCTGCTCACAGCCCCTAATGTCAGCGCCACAGAGATGAAGAGCATCACCTGCAAGTATTATCACACAGTTCCATTTTTAATATTAGAATGTATTATCATCATTCTGTGGACTATCAATGCTGCTCTAATTTCTTTCATGGGAAGTTTCAGCTGTTTTTTGCATTCATGAGGGTCTCAGTATGTTGTTGTCGTCGTCGAAACTTGAATCAAAGCAGCAGCTTCGGTGTTTATTTACGCTTTTATTAATATAAAAAGGTCTTAGTTGAAAATATTGACAGATGTTTCATTCTTTTTTAAAGGCCCAGTGCTGTAGTGTTGAATGCAACAGTTCTTTCAAAGCAGCGCTGGACCAACTGTTGTTTCAGGCCCCGTGTAACGTTGTCTTTGCACGTCCACGTCCCACGAGGAACAAGTCAGCGCTGACTTTGTTGGGGTTTCCTTCTTTTTTGTGATTACTGGCACATGTGTGTCACGAGCCCGTTTCGGGGACTGATAAACCAAGGGACTCTACGTAAGGTCTAAAACGACTTGGACGTTTATAGAAGCAGTCGCGCACAGACAAGCGTGGGGACGCTCTCTCCGTGACAAACATTCAGCGTGAAGCAGCGAAGCGTTACATTATCCATGTAAACTTCACTTAGCAAACAACCAAACTTCGACAACAAAACCCCACCCAGGTCCGCCAGGCCGCCCCCATTGGCCCGCGCGCGTGTAAATCCGTTCCCTCTTCATTTGGACGCGGCCATTGGACGGCGGTGACGACAATCCTGGCCCGAGCTCCCGCCCACCGAGCGGATCAAGTTTGAATGAACAACAGCAGCCTATTCTGGAGGTGGTAGTTGCATTTGCAGTAATTATTAAAAGTGTGTATCATCTAACGGGTGCGCGCTGATCGAGGATGGACATGAAGAGAAGAATTCACCTAGAGTTGCGGAACCGCACTCCGTCAGACGTAAGTTGGCCTCACATGGCGCGGTTCATGTCTCACGCTCAGCTAATGGAGAATCTTTCGTGTGATGTCTTGGCGTGGGGATACAAAGTTTCCTCTAAGTTAAAAGATGATGGAGACGACGGCTCGCGTTGTTGCTTCGCGGTGCTGTTTACCGTCGGCAGGTGCTGCGGGGACGCGGGGCGAACTTTTGTGCGGCTCCAACCGCACGGTTTGATGAGCAGTTTGAAGAATGCACCACGGCTTTTTAATGCCAGCGGTATAAACAAGGCGAGCAGCACGAGAAGCCATATTTGTAACTTTTGATCTGCGAACGCGCCCCTTTTCGCTCCAAACCCGCTCCGCTGTCGTTTCCTCTCCGCTCGCTCGGACGGGGGAATGCGTGGACCGAAACATTTTTATGCCGTGCGCTTGGCGCGTGAACGATGCGCATAGTCAAAGTCATGAGATTATCAATGATGCATAAAGATCACAGCCTCGAACGATCGCCCTCCGCCTGCACGCGGAGCCCCGAGCCGCCCCGTCTGCCCGGCTCAGCCCGCCGAGTTCTGCAGGAGACGCATTCGCGCAGCGCGAGCGGGAAGCGTGAAGCTCGTGCAGCCTCCGAGCGGAGCCGCGGTGCGCACAGATGGCCGAGGGGGGAAGCGGCGTTAGCGCGCGGGCTAGCGGGCGACGGCTCAGACACGCCCGCGTCCCTCCGAACCGCCGCGCGCTCGTCCCAGGTGCCGCGCCGCGGTCGTGTGTGTCGTTTTGGACTCTGCGGGCTCGACCGTGACGAAAACAAACGGTCGAGTCGCGTTGTTGCTCCAATTTTCCAGAACTAGGACAAGCCGCCATTTTACCCAGAAACAAAGGCAACCCGAAACCCGGCGCACCGCCGCTCATTCGACACAAACTACGGACGATTCCTCATACCTTCGTATTAACTGAAGTCTACACGCGCCATCAGTCCAATCGGAAACTGTTTCGCAAAGTCAACAATGGAACGTTTGCCTGGCAGCGACAGTGTCTAATCGGCTTTAGCCGCCCCTCCTACTCACAAATGACCCTGTGCACGACTCGTAGGTCTGTTTGGCTCCCACTTGTTTTGACTAATGTGCATCTGCGCCGCTCTCAACCATTCACAGCGTCTCTTGTTACACTTACACTCGATAACCAGTAACGTAGACGCACGCAAACCTCTGGACTGTGTCTGCTTCTAGTGGGGAAGTAGCGAGACGTGCTATTTAGGCTGCGTAATGTGAGGAAACGTCGACGCATCGCAATTCCCGCGGCGTTAAATGTGCGCCGCGAGCTGCCTATACAGTATTTTTTATAGTCGCGTGCCTCCCTGCTGATTGGCTGAGTCACGTTCAAGGTCGCGGGAAAATATCCGATAACAGCCCACCTGTGCCCGCACATCAAAGTATTTAAATAATTCCACCTTCTTGTCTATAGTGCGCTAAGGCTGTGAGAGGCCGGCCAGCTGTTAACTAACCCGGCTTTGCCAGCTGTTTATCACAGTTGTTGAAGTGTTGTGCTTTGGGCTGTGGCACAGGAAACACTGTAAGGACGGCATGGATTTTCCTCATTAAGAAGCGGCCAGGTGGTTGCCACGGGGCCCTGAAGGCCTCAGGCTGTGCGCGCCAGACAAATTGTTCACAGGTCATGTCAGTGGAACTGTGTCAAACTCTCGTTCTGTCCTGAAAGTGTTTAATTTTTGTGTGTGTCTACTGAAAACACCAAACATATTGGGCTGGTATGTTTGACAATTATTTGCCTAAATAATCTTATAGATTATGGAAACCTGCTGACCATCATATTAATTGTTCAATCCAGAGTAGCTGGTAGCATTTAGTGGTTTAATTCATACATACACAAATCATCAGTAAGTCACCAAAGTTGCTTTTTACTGATTGCCACTTGTTTCTGGTGACACCTAATACCCTTGGTAATTTAGTCAAACTGTGATTATGCAAAATATTATAAAATAATGTTATAGAATAATATTTGCGCTATAATGCAAATATCACCCAGTCAGCCATGGAAGTAAAAACGTAACCTTCACGTAGCCCAAATGTATAATCTAACTATAAGACTAGATATTTACGGTATATTTATATAGATAGAAAATAACGTTACATTGCAAAAGTAAAACTGAATCATTATCATTTTATTAAATGTTCTTTCCAGACAGGAAACAGGCGCACAATATAACATTTTGAAATACTTGCATCGTCTCAGATTTGCTCTTACCTTTTGTTCCTCAGGTCAAAGAACTTGTTCTAGACAACTGTCGCTCAAACGAAGGAAAGATCGAGGGTTTAACGGACGAGTTCGAGGAGTTGGAGTTCCTAAGTACAATCAACGTTGGTCTGACGACAGTTGCCCACTTGCCCAAGTTAAATAAACTCAAAAAGGTGAGTGCTAAATTACACAAAACCTGTCTTTAAACTGACAGTCCTCAACTGAATTCAAACTTTGGTTTTGCATTTTTTTTAATTGTTCATTTTATCAATAGCTCGAGCTCAGCGACAACAGGATCTCAGGAGGGTTGGAAGTTCTGGCAGAGAAGTGCCCCAACCTCACACATCTCAACCTCAGCGGAAACAAGATTAAAGACCTCAGCACAATAGAACCATTGGTAAGTGGGACCCTAAAATATGTTTGGGGGGGCACACAAGTCACAAAACAGCTAAATGACTTATGCATTCAAATTTCTTAACAGAAAGAACTGGGGACCCTGAAAAGCCTAGATCTGTTCAACTGCGAAGTGACAAACCTGAACGAATACAGAGACAACGTGTTTAAGCTACTACCCCAGCTCACATACCTGGACGGGTACGACAAAGGCGACAAAGAGGCGCCGGATTCTGACGCTGAGGTCTACGCAGAGGGCTTGGATGATGAAGAGGAAGATGAAGATGGTAAGTTTAAAACTCCAGTTTAGCCCCGTTACTTCCAGCATCATTTAACAATGAATCTGAGTAGAGTCTGAGCTTTTTGGCTAACGAACCAACAACTGGATATAGATGTAGATGAAGAGGAGTATGATGAAGATGCAGCTCCAGGAGATGACGAGGAGGATGAAGGCGAAGAAGATGAAGAAGAGAATGAAGAGGAGGAGGAGGACCTCAGTGGAGAGGTGGGACAACAATAAATGAGATGTTCGTTGTGTAATTGTAAAAATTTAACTTTCAATTATTGTCACTAATTTAACTAATTTTTTCAAAAGGAGGAAGAGGAGGAAGATTTGAATGACCGGGAGGTTGACGATGACGAGGATGAGGGTGAGTAAAGAAAATGGACGGCATTCCATGTTGCATTTTCTCCAAGGAAAAGCTCATTCTAAAGCGGAATGGCTCTCTGCATTAGCTTAGTGGCTAAAAAACGCAACAGGGTGTCTTTATTATGTGAATAGTAGAAGGACAACTAACCAGACAGACCAATCAAACGTGAGTTTAATAATGAAACTGTTCATCATTGAATCATTATACAGTGTAGATTTGGGAATCAGCTGAGTCAGAAAGTCTTTATTGTCCATCACAAAGCAGTTGTAGCCCTGAAAGAAGCATTGGACAGGAATCATGGGCTTCAGTGTCTTTTTAAACACCTTAAACTCCTCTTTTCTAGAAGAGGAGCGAGGTCAGAAGAGAAAAAGGGACTTGGACGAGGAAGGCGAGGAGGACGAGGACGATTGAGAGTGCTCCCGAGTTGTGAACTGTTCTCAAACGTGTATCTCCCAGTCACTTCCCAACAGCCCCACATATTTTTTTCCTCGGTTTCATATTGCAGTAGGAGTGGTTTTTGTTATTGGCCAGTCAGGTAGACGGGGTGTCTGGAGAAACAAGTTAAACTTCTGTACCTTTGATGCTCCCATGTTTCAGTCTCTACTGTCCACTTTTAACCACTTTGTGGACACCAGTTTTGTAATATCAAATATAGCAAAGATAAACCTTTTTAAGACTTGTGTTTGTTTCTCACTGTTTGTGTAAGACGAGTTTCTGATGTATTTTAAGAGCCCCTTCAAATGAAAAAACAAAATGAATTAAAAAAAGAGTGCATGTCTAATACATTTTAAAGTCAACTACTGGATTCCATGTATTGCTGTCCTCTCCTCTCCTCTCCTTGTCTTAAACTTATTTTTGCATTGTACTTTGTTTGTTTTCTTTTTTTTTTATGTAAGTTATGTATTTGTAGTGTCACCAGTATGCCAATACTCTGCTGTCCTGGTGTGGAACCTCTGTCTGAATGTGCACAGTGTGACTCACACGGGGCATATTTTTGAAACCTAGCAGAAAAATGTCTGCCCTTGTCAAAGCCGCTCCTCCTCCTTCAACCCTCAGCTTTGATAGTTCGGAAATTACGTGTTCTATTGTAAATAATGACCAAATCTATTTTTTTGTATTCTCTTTGATGACGGCAGACATTTAAACAGACGACTGAGGTGAAACTATGAATTGTAATAAGATATTAAATATGTATGCTGCTTTATCTAAAATACGCAGTGTGAAATTTCTTGAATTTGAAGATAACTTTGTATTCATCATCTTTCCATGAAGAGAAAAGTTTGACATCTGAGCTCGTTATCGCTATTTTTTCCACGTTCCTTTGTGACACACAGGTGGCAATGTTTGAATTTGTGGTGGTAGTGTAGAGATGTACTCGGTATACAAGGAGGGTACAAGCTCAACGTATGTGCATTTAAAATTTATTGTTTTGAAGTGTGAGCTATGGTGAACAGCCAGTTACTGGACTCTGTCTCCACTAGTGCGCGCAGCGGTCAAATCGGCCTTTACCTCAGTGATTTTTCACTCTGTTCAGTCCACTGTCCTCAGCCAAATTCGGTTTCTTTTCCCCCTCCCTTTCACTTCAATAAATCCCTTTTTATATACGTCTTGTGGTTTGTGGTCTTTCTGCGTCAATGGTGACGCCATAATTCGAAGTACAGAAACCAAGGTGAGAAGTGAAGCTGTGAATGGACACAGAACTAGCCTGAAGCCAACGGTGGAGGTTTCCAATAGCAACCTGTTCATCCCACCTTCCATGAACTCCACTTCTACTGATGAAGTGCTCAGTCCATCAGAGTTCCCTCTGCCCACTCACCTCCTCCTGCCACAGCTCATCTCACCATCTACTACATTATCACTGCAGCTTGTTCTTTCATTCACATGCATCATTGGTGGCTCCTGTCTATATTTAAAGTGTTCACATGGGTTTGTTTTTATCCTATTAAGCTTTGTAAAGGAGAATTAGCCTTCACTCTGGCCGTGCATGGAGTGGATTCATCCCAGACCAGCAGGAGCAGAATGAATGAGACACTAAGCTTTTGGTGACTGCTTGAACTTGGCCACAAATAATCAATCAGGAACATGAAATATGAATCTATGCACGCAACAGAAAGGTGGTGTTGTTCAGCAGAAGCCTGTTAAAGGTACAAATTGAGACTGGAGCTACGTCTACTGTCAGTAATAGGTGATACATGTGGTTTAACGTAATAGGATGAGTATCATTACAGTTCTCTGCACTCAGAAAAGCCAAGGACATATTTCATACCTTATTAGAAGCTATGCAATTTCACAAGAGTCTTGCACCATTTCAATCAAAAGCATTCAGCAAAATCTATCGAGCGTCACCCTCGTACAAAAACAAAGTTATTAACTAGCATTAGTGTCAAAACCATGTTATGAGCTAAAAAGGTCAAAGGAAATAAATACAGGTGTATTTACACGACCACTCGTCTCCAAAAGTAGCCCTGAAAACCAGAACCAAGCTGCAAGGCTTCCGCTGACGTTGGGTCCAGTCCACTGTGTCTCCTGCTGCTTTTCCTCTATTCAAATAAATAAAAACACGGGACGCGCGAGTCGCCACTCGTTGCACGTGAGCAGGTCTGTGTCATTTACCGCCAACGCTTGGCGGCGAGAAAGGAGGGACGAGCAGCGTCTCTGCAGAAGCTCCGTCAGGTTCGAACCATCAGCGCTTTGATGCTGCAGCTGCGGCTGCTCCGCGTCCTAAGGCCTTAGGGTTGAAACCACGGACAGTCCTTGGATCCACTGCACGTGGGGAGAAGTGAGCGGTTCGGTCGGTTCAGGAGGCGGAGCTGTTCACGTGGCGATGGGTGACAGGCAGAGTGAGGCGGGAGGCAGTCTGGCTTTAAATATGCAACAACTGCTCAGAACTTGAGATCAATACTAATGTGTAAAAACAGATAATACCAAAAGTGACTAGATCAGAACCCGCCTTCCCTCCGTTACCACATTCCAGTAATCGCACCGGTTAAGACCTTAACGTTACATTATCATTATTTGTATTATGTGAGGCAGCAGGAATAGATTTACAATATATGGTGGTATAAAATAGCAGGGAGGAGGCTCAGCAGCCGGCTGGAGGTCAGATTTGGGCCAAAGGAAGCAGCGGCCCAGAGGTCAGACGTTGTTGGGACTAACGTTCTTCAGGTTGTTCAGCTCCAGCTCCAGCTGCCGGATCCGCACGTCCTTGGACGTCAGCTCCTCCTTCAGGCGCCGCAGCTCCTCCTGCTGCCGGAAGAACATCCGCAGCAGCTGCGTGGACAGAGGAGAAGCGTGGACCAACCACCAACGGAAGCTGCTCTGTTTCCGCGCCCGCGCGAAGCCTCACCTCATTCTCCGTCCGCGGCGGCACGTTCTCCAGCAGGTCGATCCCGTTCACCACCAGGGCCTTGTTCTCCTTCACCGGGGCCTTGAACACCAGCTGGTTCGGACGGTGGTAGCCGTCCTTTAGCGACATTAGCACTGGGTCTGTTTGCACAGGAACACACATCAGCTCCACTGCTCTGCTTCACCTGCAGCGCTGAGCCTCAGGTTTTACCTCTGTCGATGCCACTCAGCCATTCGCCGGCCGACAGCGCCGGTTCTGTTCCCGGGGTCATGGGGTAGATATCCTCCTGGTACGTGTCTGACTGTGGACACCACACACGCGGTCTCTTTGTATTGTAATATGAATAATAGCAGGATTAGACTTCTCTTCATCTCACTCCCACTCACCCTCCTCGGCACGATCATGGATATGGGCTCGATCAGACCCTTCAGCGTCACCAGCTTGTAGAAGCGGAAGACCTCGCACGCCGCCACGTCCAGCCCGTGTTTGGGCATCACGCCTGCAGACGGAACCAGAGACACATCAGCACCGCAGCAGCGGGCTGGGAGCTGACAGAGCACCCGCCGCTGCTCCCACAGGGAGCATCACGCCGCTCACCCAGGCCTTTCTGTGGGGCCGGGGACCGGAACTCCGTCAGATACTGGATGTACGGCTTCTCTGTCGTCATCTCAAAGTAGCGGATGTTTCCATCGCCCTGCCAAGGCAGCAGAACGCCCGTTATAGCACCAGCAGCAGCTCTGCTGATAAGTCATGTGTCAGTGATGCTTCAGGAAAACGGCTCGCGTCTCTATCGTAGTGTAAAACATCAAAGGGAAGCAGCCGTTCTAACCTTGCCTGCCAGGTACAACATGTGTGTGTCAGCGTCGTAGAAGGGAAACAGGAGCCCCGAGAGGCCGTCTATGTCCTCCTCCACCATGGGCATGGACAGGTCCTCCTGGGACACACACACAGGGCATGAGGCACGCACACACGCACGCAGTACACACACACATACACTCAGGAAATGAAACACACACAGCACACGGGGAATGAAACACATGCACACGCACGCACACACACACACACACACTCACACAGGGAATTAAACACACACACAGAGGCGCCGTCTGACCTGGTCCCACAGAGCGATCTGCCGGGTGTTCCAGCGTGAGACCCCAGTGGTGAGGAGACGCTTCATGTTGCCCAGAAACACCACGCGGTTCACGCGGTGGTTCTTGCAGCTGGCTTGCTGGAGACAGAAGGGGGCTTTAATGGTGTATGATGGTGAAAACCTCAATGTGGTTGTTACTGAAGGTGCTGTTGGGCCTTTAGCTACTGAGCTGGTTTGAATGGAGAAACACTGACCCCCAAAAACCGAAGGCCAGAAACGACGAGGCCAAGATGTTACACAACAATAAAGCGTTGGAGGCGTCTTCGAGCCCCAAATGGATGACTTTCAGTGACTGATCTTTGTCTCACCTGACTTCCAGTGACTGATCTCTGTCTCACCTGACTTCCAGTGACTGATGTCTGTCTCACCTGAATTTCGGTGACTGATCTCTGTCTCACCTGACTTCCAGTCACTGATCTCTGTCTCACCTGACTTTCAGTGACTGATCTCTGTCTCACCTGACTTCCAGTGACTGATCTCTGTCTCACCTGACTTCCAGTGACTGATCTCTGTCTCACCTGACTTCCAGTCACTGATCTCTGTCTCACCTGACTTCCAGTGACTGATCTCTGTCTCACCTGAATTCCGGTGACTGATCTCTGTCTCACCTGACTTCCAGTCACTGATCTCTGTCTCACCTGACTTCCAGTCACTGATCTCTGTCTCACCTGACTTCCAGTCACTGATCTCTGTCTCATCTGACTTTCAGTGACTGATCTCTGTCTCACCTGACTTCCAGTGACTGATCTCTGTCTCACCTGACTTCCAGTGACTGATCTCTGTCTCACCTGACTTCCAGTCACTGATCTCTGTCTCACCTGACTTCCGGTGACTGATCTCTGTCTCACATGACTTCCAGTGACTGATCTCTGTCTCACCTGACTTCCGGGGACTGATCTCTGTCTCACCTGACTTCCAGTCACTGATCTCTGTCTCACCTGACTTTCAGTGACTGATCTCTGTCTCACCTGACTTCCGGTGACTGATCTCTGTCTCACCTGACTTCCAGTGACTGATCTCTGTCTCACCTGACTTCCGGGGACTGATCTCTGTCTCACCTGACTTCCAGTCACTGATCTCTGTCTCACCTGACTTTCAGTGACTGATCTCTGTCTCACCTGACTTCCGGTGACTGATCTCTGTCTCACCTGACTTCCAGTGACTGATCTCTGTCTCACCTGACTTCCGGGGACTGATCTCTGTCTCACCTGACTTCCAGTGACTGATCTCTGTCTCACCTGACTTCCGGGGACTGATCTCTGTCTCACCTGACTTCCAGTCACTGATCTCTGTCTCACCTGACTTCCAGTGACTGATCTCTGTCTCACCTGGCTTCCAGTGACTGATCTCTGTCTCACCTGAAGCACTCTGCCGGAGCGCGGCTCGATCACGCGCAGCTTCTTGTCCTTGCAGCTCGTGGCCAGCAGGCTGCCGTCCGTGTTGAAGGACATGCTGAGGATCACGTCAGCGTGGCAGTCGATCATTTTCACCGGCTCTCCGATCTCCAGGTTCCAGATCAGGATCTGGACACACACAGTGATGGAGGATGGTCTGGGGGCGTGTAGTCTGGGATCGTGTAGTCTGGGATCCTGTAGTCTGGGATCGTGTAGTCTGGGGGCGTGACCAGGTGGCCGCCAGTGCTGCGTGTTGGTACCTTGTAGTCGTAGCCGGCGCTGAAGAGGATGCCGCTGCTCGTGGGGTGCCACTCGATCAGACCCACTCGGCGGCTGTGGCCGTAGAGCTCCAGCACCGCCTCGGTCACGTTGCGCCTCAGGCCGCCCTCCGGGATCTCCCACACTCGCACCTGCCGTGTTCAGACGCACACAGAACGGACGCGAGGACGGATGAGAAACAGACACGTGTGCTGGATAATGGAAGATAATGTAGATGGTTTGTTAGTTGTTACTTTGAACTGATCACGTGGTTTGGAGATCCAGTGATCCCTCTGATCTAAAATAGCACATGCTATCAGATCAGCTCGCTGCTTTGGGATTAGAGCGGATTACATCCCGAGGATCAGATTATTTTTGGAGTGAAACCGCTCTGTGGCAGTGATCAGTGGCCTCACTGGGGCCAAAAGGTGCATGGAACAGGTACTGGAGAGTGTAATACGACCGATGCCTTGCTCCACGGCTCTAAAGCAGCTTCATCTGTGACTCCTGTCTCTCACAGTGAGTCTTCCTCCCCTTAAAATCAGACCGTTCCCTTCTGCAGAGAGAGGAAACACTTACTGAGGCGTCCTCGGAGCAGGACGCGATGATGTTCTCAAAGAACGGGTTCCACTTGATGTCCAGCACGTTGCCCTGATGTCCACACACCTTCGGGTAGTGGGAGTCCAGACGACCGGCCTGAAGCGAGCAGCAGAACACCACGCATCAGCAGATAATAATATTAATGTGTTATTATTAATGTGTGTGACAAATGTGCCACAGAAGAACATTAGTTAAACAAGAGAGAACAAACATGGACGTGGATTCAAAAACCTAATAAGCAGAGAGTAGAATTAAATTATACTGGATGCAAAATGAGTAATAAATAATCAATAGGACCCATCGTGACCGTGGTGCAGACCTGAGGGACGCTCCTGTTGCTGCAATAACCCAGAGGCTCCACAGAGGGGCACTGGCTCACAGCACCGGGCCACAGCCTGTTCCCAGTGTCGGTCATGATGTCATGCATGTCTGATGTCACATCCATCCACTGACCTCGTTTCTGTTCCCTCTGAGATTCACTGTAGCAGCGGTGTGTGTGTGTGTGTGTGTGTGTGCGTGTGTGTGTGTGTGTGTGTGTGTGTGTGTGTGTGTGTGCGTGTGTGTGTGCGTTTGTGCGTGTGTGTGTGTGTGTGTGTGTGTGTGTGCGTGTGTGTGCGTGAGTGTGTGTGTGTGTGTGTGTGTGTGTGTGTGTGTGTGTGTGTGTGTGTGCGTGTGTGTGCGTTTGTGCGTGTGTGTGTGTGCGTGTGTGTGCGTGCGTGTGTGTGTGTGTGTGTGTGTGTGTACGCGCGTGTGTGTGTGCGTGTGTGTGTGTGCGTGTGTGCGTGTGTGTGTGTGTGTGTGTGTGTGTGTGTGTGTGTGTGTGTGTTTGGGTCCATGCAGATGCTGGTGCTCAGAGCACAGAACCGGACAGTAAACAGCTGAGCGGGTGAAGTGACAGGTTTGTGCAGATCGTTCGACCGTGGCCTTAAAACATTATTAACACAGGATCCGAGGGACGTTTTATTTAGGTGGAACTAATTACCTGCGATGAAACTGTGTCTGTGGGGAACCACAGGGTTCAGGAGGTCCGTGAGGTCTGACAAGGGATTTCGAAGTTAATAAGGGTAGAATGAGTAAAGCTCTTTACTGAAGAACAGAACCTTCAGAACCGTCTCTGTCTGTTTAACTGGATGCTCTGCAGGAAAACAACGCCGCTCTATTAGCCTTTATTATGTTTGTCCGGCTCATTTCCTGAGGCTCTGGCGCAGATGAGCGCTCATGGTGACACAGATGTGCTGGCCAGGTACCAACGGCCCGGTTCTGTGCCAGTGAGTCCAAACGGCCTTTAGTGCCACTGCTCCTCTGGCTACAACCTTTATTCATGCTTGAGTTACAGAACAGGAAGAACTGAGCCAATAATCCAGACTTTAATGGACTGGATGTTCTGCTCCGTCAGTGTTTGTGACCTTGTGTGATTCTCTGTGGACCAGGTGGTACCGGCGGAGGCCCGTCCACGTTCTTAGCGCTGGCTGCTCGCTCCATATGGCCGTCTGGGCTGTCGCGCTGTAACTCATCTGCTGCTCTCGTAGTCGGACACGTCACTGTTTAGTCTCTACTTCTCCTGAAGCAGATGGAGTCGTTTTAGCGCTTATTTTTCGGCCTGTAATCCTTCAGCCTCGCTTCAAAATGCTGCATCTTTCATGTTTAATCCTGCTGTTTGACAAAGACGACGCTTGTGACGGCTGCACCTAGTGAGCAGCGCAGACATGAGCTGATTCTGGTTAACGTGTGGCAGGTGACACATATAATACAACGTATTTGGCAGAATGTGTGCTGCTCTATTTGCTGATGCTGCATGAAACCACAGTGACGCATCAGTGCAGCTGCTGAAGCTCAGCTTTAGACACTTTGACTCAGAGGAAGCTGAGCATCTCACGGCCTTTTTAAGGCTGAAGCTGAGATTAGTGGTGATTCTTCTAACATCATCCGCTCCTGACAGGTACCAGCGACCCGGTACCTGCGTTTAGTGCTACATCTGTGGACACTGACTCTGACAGAAGCTCTGCTGAGGCCTGATGTCTTTGCTGGATGGGAAGCGGATTCTCTCTGGGAGAGAGAAAACACGTGTTTTCCTCTAAAAAGCAGACACATTTTGCAACACAACAGAGCTTCTTTGTAACATTAATGGGCCACAGCCCGATCCCCTCGCGTGCGATACCGCCTCCCACCGCTCCGGCCTTAAGAGGAAAAGGCCTGAAATGCACATTCTCCACGCTGGGAGGCTGAGAAAAGCACAGGAGCGTTACCTGGGCGACAGGTATGACGATGAAGGCGCCGCCGCCGGCGCTCTCCGTCACCACGGCCAGGAACTTGGAGTTGACGGCGCAGAAGTGGTTGTCGTGGACGTTCTTGGTGATGGGGACGCCGTCGAAGCAGTGCTCCCGGTTTCCCACTTTTCCGTACACGTTTCGAAACTTGGAGCTTCGGTAGGTCGGACGCCATGACATCTGAGGGGGGGAGAGGGGTGGTTTTAGTGCGGGACACTGCAGGGGTGTGTTCTAAGGAGAAGACACGGAACCGCCAGCGTTTGGTGCATGGTCTACACACACCGCAGCGTGTGTGCCAGTTCTTTAACCAGGCAGACGCTGGAACCTCCCCAGTCTGTGCTGACTGTGGCAAAGCAGCCAAACTGAGCTATTGTTCCACAGTCATCATTATAAAGAGCAGACGCACGGCGTCTGTGCAGACACGATAAGAGCCACACACGCAGCTGTGGAAACTGGCCAGTTTAGACGCGGGTGTGAGAGTTTGAGAAGGCGAAGGTTTGAGGTTCAATCAGGAGAAAGACGAGCAGCAGTTAAACAATTCTACAATTCAAACAGACGGATGTAGAAGCTTGAATGATGCCTGACGCTCTATTTTAAGCTGCTATTGTTCGCAGGACCGACACACAGCAGCTGCTGTTTGTCACCACTACAATGGACTGATGCATGATCTGGATCTTTGGCATCTTCTCGTTGACCCAGGTTCAGGAAGCGGACGTCAAGTGACCTCGGAAACTCCGGTGACATTTTGATTTCAGCCCGCAATTATGAGGACAAATCAAGAGGAAGTGGACCGGGAGGATCCATGACTCCATCAGACTCCATCAGACTCCAGTCAGACCAGTAGCAACCATAGTGGATGACATCAGGCAAAGCTCGGCTCTCAGATAAGGAGGGAACTGGAGGGAGCGGTGCACAGACCGAGCGGCTGCCATTGTCGTTCACTGACTGTTTCCATCTCAAACCAGACAAGTGGAAGCGCTTCAGCTGCAGAGTGGCTTTGAATTACTGCATGTTTAGTGCACATGTAGTACTTTAGGGCCATTCTAACAGTCGCTGCTTTTCCAAACTCAAACTGTTCATATGCATCGTTTGAATGTTGAGCTCTGAAGCTCTGTGAAGCAGCGTGTGAGGGAATTCCTGAAGAAGAGACAGCAGCAGAAAGTGGCCCGAGGGACGGGGAGAGTGGAGGCCCCTCGTTACAAGGATGCTCATTCATGGCACAGAGGGAGAGTCTCACACGGACCACAAGCACCCGAACGCAGGACCTCCGAGGAGAACAGACTTTGTCTCTGTGGGCACAGATCACGGGACTCGCACGGCGTCAGCGTGGGTCCGGTTCCCTGCAGCGCCCCCGGATGGAGCCGGTTTAATGTGCATAAATGCCTCCTTACCTTCCTGA